>NC_054481.1:132568984-132678984 GCF_017639515.1 Carcharodon carcharias
AGGTATCTCAGAGGGTTGGAGGGGCTGGAGGAGGTTACAGAGATAGGGAGGAGTGTAGGGGCTGGAGGAGGTTACAGAGATAGGGAGGGGTGTAGGGGCTGGAGGAGGTTAGAGAGATAGGAAGGGGTGCAGGTGCAGGAGGAGGTTGCAGAGATAGGGAGGGGTGTAGGGGCTGGAGGAGGTTACAGAGATAGGCAGGGGTGTAGGGGCTGGAGGAAGTTACAGAGATAGGGAGGGGAGTAGGGGCTGGAGGAGGTTACAGAGATAAGCAGGGGTTGTAGGGGATGGAGGAGGTTACAGAGATAGGGGACGGGTGTAGGGTCTGGAGGAGGTTACGCAGATAGGGAGCGGTGTAGGGGTTGGAGGAGGTAACAGAGATGGGAAGGGGTGTAGAGGCTGGAGGATGTTACAGAGATAGGGAGGGTTGTAGGGGCTGGAGGAGGTTACAGAGAGAGGGAGGGGTGTAGGGGCTGGAGGAGGTTACAGAGATAGGGAGGGCTGTTGGGGCTGGAGGAGTTTACAGAGATAGGGAGGGGTATAGGGGCTGGAGGAGGTTACAGAGATAGGGAGGGGTGTAGGGGCTGGAGGAGGTTACCGAGATAGGGAGGGGTATAGGGGCTGGAGGATGTTACAGAGATAGGGAGGGGGTGGTACGGGCTGGAGGAGGTTACAGAGATAGGGAGGGGTGTAGGGGCAGGAGGAGGTTACCGAGATAGGGAGGGGTATAGGGGCTGGAGGAGGTGACAGAGATAGGGAGGGGTGTAGTGGCTGGAGGAGGTTACAGAGATAGGGAGGGGTGTAGGGGCTGGAGGAGGTTACAGAGATAGGGAGGGGTGTCGGGGCTGGAGGTGGTTATAGAGATAGGGAGAGGTGTAGGGGCTGGAGGAGGTTACAAAGATAGGGAGGGGTGTAGGGGCTGGAGGAGGTTACAGAGATAGGGAGGGGTGTCGGAACTGGAGGAGGTTACAGAGATAGGGAGCGGTGTAGGGGCTGGAGGATGTTACAGAGATAAGGAGGGTTGAAGGTGTTGGAGGGGATGACAGAGATAGGGAGGGGTGTAAGGGCTGGAGGAGGTTACAGAGATAGAGAGGGGTGTACGGGCTGGAGGAGGTTAAAGAGATAGGGAGGGGTGTAGGGGCTGGAGGAAGTTACAGAGATAGGGAGGTGTGTAGGGGCTGGAGGAGGTTACCGAGATAGTGAGGGGTGATGTGGCTGGAGGAGGTTACAGACATAGGGAGGGGTATAGGGGCTGGAGGAGGTTACAGAGATAGGGAGGGGTATAGGGGCTGGAGGAGGTTACAGAGATAGGGAGGGGTATAGGGGCTGGAGGAGGTTACAGAGATAGGGAGGGGTGTACGGGCTGGAGGTGGTTACAGAGATAGGGAGTGGTGTACGGGCTGGAGGAGGTTACAGAGATGGGGAGTGGTGTACGGGCTGGAGGAGGTTACAGAGTTAGGGAGGGCTGTTGGGGCTGGAGGAGGTTACAGAGATAGGGAGGGGTGTAGGGGCTGGAGCAGTTTACCGAGATAGGGAGGGGTGTAGTGGCTGGAGGAGGTTACAGAGAAAGGGAGGGCTATAGGGGCTGGAGGAGGTTACAGAGATAGGGAGGGGTGTAGGGGCTGGAGGAGGTTACAGAGATAGGGAGGGGTGTAGGGGCTGGAGGAGGTTACAGACATAGGGACGGGTGTAGGGGCTGGAGGAGGTTACACAGATAGGGAGCGGTGTAGGGGTTGGAGGAGGTTACAGAGATAGGGAGGGGTGTATCGGCTAGAGGAGGTTACAGAGATAGGGAGGGGTGTAGGGGCTGAAGGAGGTTACAGAGATAGAGAGGGGTGTACGGGCTGGAGGAGGTTACAGAGATAGGGAGGAGTGTAGGGGCTGGTGGAGCATACAGAGATAGGGAGGGGTGTCGGGGCTGGAGGTGGTTATAGAGATAGGGAGGGTTGAAGGTGTTGGAGGGGATGACAGAGAGAGTGTGGGGTGAACGAGCTGAAGGAGGTTAAAGAGATAGGGTGGGGTGTAGGGGCTGGAGGAAGTTACAGAGATAGGGAGGTGTGTAGGGGCTGGAGGAGGTTACCGAGATAGTGAGGGGTGATGTGGCTGGAGGAGGTTACAGAGATAGGGAGGGGTATAGGGGCTGGAGGAGGTTACAGAGATAGGGAGGGGTAAAGGGGCTGGAGGAGGTTACAGAGAGAGGGAGGGGTGTACGGGCTGGAGGAGGTTACAGAGATAGGGAGTGGTGTACGGGCTGGAGGAGGTTACAGAGATGGGGAGTGGTGTACGGGCTGGAGGAGGTTACAGAGTTAGGGAGGGCTGTTGGGGCTGGAGGAGGTTACAGAGATAGGGAGGGGTGTAGGGGCTTGAGCAGTTTACCGAGATAGGGAGGGGTGTAGTGGCTGGAGGAGGTAACAGAGAAAGGGAGGGGTATAGGCGCTGGAGGAGATTACAGAGATAGGGAGGGGTGTAGGGGCTGGAGGAGGTTACAGAGATAGGGAGGGGTGTAGGGGCTGGAGGAGGTTACACAGATAGGGAGCGGTGTAGGGGTTGGACGAGGTTACAGAGATAGGAAGGGGTGTATCGGCTGGAGGAGGTTACAGAGATAGGTAGGGGTGTAGGGGCTGAAGGAGGTTACAGAGATAGAGAGGGGTGTACGGGCAGGAGGAGGTTACAGAGATAGGGAGGAGTGTAGGGGCTGGAGGAGGTTACAGAGATAGGGAGGGGTGTAGGGGCTGGAGGAGGTTAGAGAGGTAGGAAGGGGTGTAGGTGCAGGAGGAGGTTACAGAGATAGGGAGGGGTTTAGGGGCTGGAGTAGGTTACAGAGATAGGGAGTGGTGTAGGGGCTGGAGGAGGTTACAGAGATAGGGAGGGGTGTAGGGGCTGGAGGAGGTTCCAGAGATAGGGAGGGGGGGTACGGGCTGGAAGCGGTTACAGAGATAGGGAGGGCTGTTGGGGCTGGAGGAGGTTAGAGAGATAGGGAGGGGGGGTACGGGCTGGAGGAGGTTACAGAGATAGGGAGGGGTGTCGGGGCTGGAGGTGGTTATAGAAATAGCGAGGGGTGTAGGGGCTGGAGGAGGTTACAGAGATAGGGAGGGGTGTAGGGGCTGGAGGAGGTTACAGAGATAGGGAGGGGTGTAGGGTCTGGAGGAGGTTACAGAGATAGGGAGGGGTATAGGGGCTGGAGGAGGTACAGAGATGGGGAGGAGTGTAGGGGCTGGAGGAGGTTACTGAGATAGGGAGGGGTGTAGGGGCTGGAGGAGGTTACAGAGATAGCGTGCGGTGTAGGGGCTGGAGGAGGTTACAGAGATAGGGAGGGCTGTTGGGGCTGGAGGAGGTTACCGAGATAGGGAGGGGGGGTACGGGCTGGAGGAGGTTACAGAGATAGGGAGGGGTGTAGGGGCTGGAGGAGGTTACAGAGATAGGGAGGGGTGTAGGTTCTGGAGGAGGTTACAGAGATAGGGAGGGTTTTAGGGGCTGGAGGATGTTACAGAGAGAGGGAGGGGTGTAGTGGCTGGAGGAGGTTACAGAGATAGGGAGGGGCATAGGGGCTGGAAGAGGTTACAGAGATAGGGAGGGTTGTAGGGGCTGGAGGAGGTTACAGAGATAGGGAGGGGTGTAGGGCCTGGAGGAGGTTACAGATATAGGGAGGGGTGTAGGGACTGGAGGAGGTTACAGAGATAGGGAGGGGTTTAGGGTCTGGAGGAGGTTACAGAGATAGGCAGGGGTGTCCAGGCTGGAGGTGGTTATAGAAATAGGGAGGGGTGTAGGGGCTGCAGGAGGTTACACAGATATGGAGGGGTGTAGGGGCTGGAGGAGGTTACAGAGATAGGGAAGGGTGTAGGGCTGGAGGAGGTTACAGAGTTAGGGAGTGGTGTAGGGGCTGGAGGAGGTTACAGAGATAGGGAGGGGTATAGGGGCTGGAGGAGGTTACAGAGATAGGGAGGGGTGTAGGAGCTGGAGAAGGTTACCGAGATAGGGAGGGGTGTAGGGGCTGGAGGGGGTTACAGAGATAGGGAGAGGTGTAGGAGCTGGAGGAGGTTACAGAGATAGGGAGGGGTTAGGGGGTGGAGGAGGTTACAGCGATAGGGAGGGGTGTAGGGGCTGGAGGAGGTTACAGAGATAGGGAGGGGTGTAGGGGCTGGAGGAGGTTACAGAGATAGGGAGGGGTGTAGGGGCTGGAGGAGGTTACGGAAATAAGGAGGGTTGAAGGTGTTGGAGGATGTTACTGAGATAGGGAGGGTGTTTCGAGGCTGGAGGGGATTACATATATAGGGAGGATTGTAAGGGCTGGAGGAGGTTACAGAGATCGGGAGGGGTGTAGGGGCTGGAGGAGGTTACAGAGATAGGGAGCGGTGTAGGGGCTGGACGAGGTTAAAGGGATAGGAAGGGGTGTAGGGGTTGAGGAGCTTATAGAGATAGGGAGGGTTGTAGTGGCTGGAGGAGGTTACAGAGATAGGGAGGGGTGAAGTGGCTGGAGGAGGTTACGGAGATAGGGAGCGTTGGAGGGGCTGGAGGAGTTTACAGAGAGAGGGAGGGGTGTAGGGGCTGGAGGAGGTTACAGGGATAGGGAGTGGTGTACGGACTGGAGGAGGTTACAGAGATAGGGAGGGCTGTTTGGGCTGGAGGATGTTACAGAGATAGGGAGGTGTGTAGGGGCTGGAGGAGGTTAACGAGATAGGGAGTGGTATCGGGGCTGGAGGAGGTTACAGAGATAGGGAGGGGTGTAGTGGCTGGAGGAGGTTACAGAGATAGGGAGGGGTATAGTGGCTGGAGGAGGTTACAGAGATAGGGAGGGGTGTAGGGGCTGGAGGAGGTAACAGAGATAGGGAGGGGTGTAGGGGTTGGAGGAGATTACAGAGATTGGGAGGGATGTATGGGCTGGAGGAGGTTACAGAGATAGGGAGTAGTGTAGGGGCTGGAGGTGGTTACAGAGATAGGAAGGGGATTAGGGGCTGGAGTAGGTTACAGAGATAGGGAGAGGTGTACGGGCTGGAGGAGATTACGGAGATAGGGAGGGTGGAAGGGGCTGGAGGAGTTTACAGAGATAGGGAGGGGTGTTGTGGCTGGAGGAGGTTACAGAGATAGGGAGTGGTGTAGGAGATGGAGGAGGTTACAGAGATAGGGAGGGGTTTCGAGGCTGGAGGAGGTTACAGAGATAGGGAGGGTTGTAGGGGCTGGAGGAGGTTACAGAGAGAGGGAGGGGTGTAGGGGCTGGAGGAGGTTACAGAGATAGGGAGGGCTGTTGGGGCTGGAGGAGGTTTGAGAGATAGGGAGGGGGGGGTACGGGCTGGAGGAGGTTACAGAGATGGGGAGGGGTGTAGGGGCTCGAAAAGGTTACCGAGATAGGGAGGGTTATAGGGGCTGGAGGAGGTTTCAGAGATAGGGAGGGGTGTAGGAGCTGTAGGAGGTTACAGAGATAGGGAGGGATTAGGGGCTGGAGGAGGTTACAGAGATAGGGAGGGGTTAGGGGGTGGAGGAGGTTACAGCGATAGGGAGGGGTGTAGGGGCTGGAGGAGGTTACAGAGATAGGGAGGGGTGTACGGGCTGGAGGAGGTTACAGAGAGAGGGAGGGGTGTAGGGGCTGGAGGAGGTTACGGAAATAAGGAGGGTTGAAGGTGTTGGAGGATGTAACAGAGATAGGGAGGGGTTTTGAGGCTGGAGGGGATTACATATATAGGGAGGATTGTATGGGCTGGAGGAGGTTACAGAGATAGGGAGCGGTGTAGGGGTTGGAGGAGGTTACAGACATAGGGAGGGTTGTATGGGCTGGAGGAGGTAACAGAGATAGGGAGTAGTGTACGGGCTGGAGGAGGTTACAGAGATAGGGAGGAGTGTAGGGTCTGGAGGAGGTTACAAAGATCGGGAGGGGTGTAGGCGCTGTAGGAGGTTAGAGAGATAGGAAGGGGTGTAGGTGCAGGAGGAGGTTACAGAGATAGGGAGGGGATTAGGGGCTGGAGTAGGTTACAGAGATAGGGAGTGGTGTAGGCGCTGGAGGAGGCTACAGAGATAGGGAGGGGTGTAGGGGCTGGAGGAGGTTACAGATTTAGGGAGGGGTGAAGGGTCTGGAGGAGGTTACAGAGATAGGGACGGGAGTAGGGGCTGGAGGAGGTTACACAGATAGGGAGCGGTGTAGGGGTTGGAGGAGGTTACAGAGATAGGGAGGGGTGTAGAGGCTGGAGGAGGTGACAGAGATAGTGAGGGTTGTAGGGGCTGGAGGAGGTTACAGAGAGAGGGAGGGGTGTAGGGGCTGGAGGAGGTTACAGAGATAGGGAGGGCTGTTGGGGCTGGAGGAGGTTACAGAGATAGGGAGGGTGGGTACGGGCTGCAGGAGGTTACAGAGATAGGGAGGGGTGTAGGGGCTTGAGAAGGTTACCGAGATAAGGTGGGTTATAGGGGCTGGAGGAGGTTTCAGAGATTGGGAGGAGTGTAGGGGCTGGAGGAGGTTACAGAGATAGGGAGGGTTATAGGGGCTGGAGGAGGTTTCAGAGATTGGGAGGAGTGTAGGGGCTGGAGGAGGTTACAGAGATAGGGAGGGGTGTACGGGCTGGAGGCGGTTACAGAATTAGGGAGGGCTGTTGGGGCTGGAAGAGGTTACAGAGATAGGGAGGGGTATCGGGGCTGGAGGAGGTTACAGAGTTAGGGAGGGGTATAGGGGCTGGAGGTGGTTATAGAGATAGGGAGGGGTGTTGTGGTTGGAGGAGGTTACAGAGATAGGGAGGGGTGTATGGGCTGGAGGAGGTTACAGAGATAGGGAGTATTGTAGGGGCTGGAGGAGGTTACAGAGATATAGAGGGGTGTACGGGCTGGAGGAGGTTACAGGAATAGGGAGGAGTGTAGGGGCTGGAGGAGGTTACAGAGATCGGGAGCGGTGTAGGGGCTGGAGGAGGTTACCGAGATAGGGATGGGTTTAGGGGCTGGAGTAGGTTACAGAGATAGGGAGTGGTGTCAGGGCTGGAGAAGGTTACAGAGATAGGGAGGGGTGTAGGGGCTGGAGGAGGTTACAGAGTTAGGGAGGGGTGTAGGGGCTGGAGGAGGTTACAGAGATAGGGAGGGGTGTAGGGGCTGGAGGAGGTTACAGATATAGGGACGGGTGTAGGGGCTGGAGGAGGTTACACAGATAGGGAGCGGTGTAGGGGTTGGAGGAGGTTAGAGAGATAGGGAGGGTTGTAGGGGCTGGAGGAGGTTACATGAGAGGGAGGGGTGTAGGGGCTGGAGGAGGTTACAGAGATAGGGAGTGGTGTAAGGGCTGGAGGAGGTTACAGAGTTAGGGAGGGGTGTAGGGTCTGGAGGAGGTTAACGAAATAGGGAGGGGTATAGGGGCTGGAGGAGGTTACAGAGATAGGGAGGCGTGTAGTGGATGGAGGAGGTTACAGAGATAGGGAGGGGTATAGGGGCTGGAGGAGGTTACAGAGATAGGGAGGGGTGTAGGGGCTCGAGGAAGTTACAGACAAAGGGACGGGTGTAGGGGCTGGAGGAGGTTACAGAGATAGCGAGGGGTGTAGGGGCTGGAGGAGGTTACAGAGATAGGGAGGGCTGTTGGGGCTGGAGGAGGTTACAGAGATAGGGAGGGTGGGTACGGGCTGCAGGAGGTTACAGAGATAGGGAGGGGTGTAGGGGCTTGAGAAGGTTACCGAGATAAGGTGGGTTATAGGGGCTGGAGGAGGTTTCAGAGATTGGGAGGAGTGTAGGGGCTGGAGGAGGTTACAGAGATAGGGAGGGTTATAGGGGCTGGAGGAGGTTTCAGAGATTGGGAGGAGTGTAGGGGCTGGAGGAGGTTACAGAGATAGGGAGGGGTGTACGGGCTGGAGGAGGTTACAGAATTAGGGAGGGCTGTTGGGGCTGGAAGAGGTTACAGAGATAGGGAGGGGTATCGGGGCTGGAGGAGGTTACAGAGTTAGGGAGGGGTATAGGGGCTGGAGGAGATTATAGAGATAGGGAGGGGTGTTGTGGTTGGAGGAGGTTACAGAGATAGGGAGGGGTGTATGGGCTGGAGGAGGTTACAGAGATAGGGAGTATTGTAGGGGCTGGAGGAGGTTACAGAGATATAGAGGGGTGTACGGGCTGGAGGAGGTTACAGGAATAGGGAGGAGTGTAGGGGCTGGAGGAGGTTACAGAGATCGGGAGCGGTGTAGGGGCTGGAGGAGGTTACCGAGATAGGGAGGGGTTTAGGGGCTGGAGTAGGTTACAGAGATAGGGAGTGGTGTCAGGGCTGGAGAAGGTTACAGAGATAGGGAGGGGTGTAGGGGCTGGAGGAGGTTACAGAGTTAGGGAGGGGTGTAGGGGCTGGAGGAGGTTACAGAGATAGGGAGTGGTGTAAGGGCTGGAGGAGGTTACAGAGTTAGGGAGGGGTGTAGGGTCTGGAGGAGGTTAACGAAATAGGGAGGGGTATAGGGGCTGGAGGAGGTTACAGAGATAGGGAGGCGTGTAGTGGATGGAGGAGGTTACAGAGATAGGGAGGGGTATAGGGGCTGGAGGAGGTTACAGAGATAGGGAGGGGTGTAGGGGCTCGAGGAAGTTACAGACAAAGGGACGGGTGTAGGGGCTGGAGGAGGTTACAGAGATAGCGAGGGGTGTAGGGGCTGGAGGAGGTTACAGAGATAGGGAGGGCTGTTGGGGCTGGAGGAGGTTACAGAGATAGGGAGGGTGGGTACGGGCTGCAGGAGGTTACAGAGATAGGGAGGGGTGTAGGGGCTTGAGAAGGTTACCGAGATAAGGTGGGTTATAGGGGCTGGAGGAGGTTTCAGAGATTGGGAGGAGTGTAGGGGCTGGAGGAGGTTACAGAGATAGGGAGGGTTATAGGGGCTGGAGGAGGTTTCAGAGATTGGGAGGAGTGTAGGGGCTGGAGGAGGTTACAGAGATAGGGAGGGGTGTACGGGCTGGAGGAGGTTACAGAATTAGGGAGGGCTGTTGGGGCTGGAAGAGGTTACAGAGATAGGGAGGGGTATCGGGGCTGGAGGAGGTTACAGAGTTAGGGAGGGGTATAGGGGCTGGAGGAGGTTATAGAGATAGGGAGGGGTGTTGTGGTTGGAGGAGGTTACAGAGATAGGGAGGGGTGTATGGGCTGGAGGAGGTTACAGAGATAGGGAGTATTGTAGGGGCTGGAGGAGGTTACAGAGATATAGAGGGGTGTACGGGCTGGAGGAGGTTACAGGAATAGGGAGGAGTGTAGGGGCTGGAGGAGGTTACAGAGATCGGGAGCGGTGTAGGGGCTGGAGGAGGTTACCGAGATAGGGAGGGGTTTAGGGGCTGGAGTAGGTTACAGAGATAGGGAGTGGTGTCAGGGCTGGAGAAGGTTACAGAGATAGGGAGGGGTGTAGGGGCTGGAGGAGGTTACAGAGTTAGGGAGGGGTGTAGGGGCTGGAGGAGGTTACAGAGATAGGGAGGGGTGTAGGGGCTGGAGGAGGTTACAGATATAGGGACGGGTGTAGGGGCTGGAGGAGGTTACACAGATAGGGAGCGGTGTAGGGGTTGGAGGAGGTTAGAGAGATAGGGAGGGTTGTAGGGGCTGGAGGAGGTTACATGAGAGGGAGGGGTGTAGGGGCTGGAGGAGGTTACAGAGATAGGGAGTGGTGTAAGGGCTGGAGGAGGTTACAGAGTTAGGGAGGGGTGTAGGGTCTGGAGGAGGTTAACGAAATAGGGAGGGGTATAGGGGCTGGAGGAGGTTACAGAGATAGGGAGGCGTGTAGTGGATGGAGGAGGTTACAGAGATAGGGAGGGGTATAGGAACTGGAGGAGGTTACAGAGATAGGGAGGGGTGTAGGGGCTGGAGGAGGTAACAGAGATAGGGAGGGGTGTAGGGGCTCGAGGAAGTTACAGACAAAGGGACGGGTGTAGGGGCTGGAGGAGGTTACACAGATAGGGAGCGGTGTAGGGGTTGGAGGAGGTTACAGAGATAGGGAGGGGTGTATGGGCTGGAGGAGGTTACAGAGATAGTGAGTAGTGTAGGGGCTGGAGGAGGTTACAGAGATATAGAGTGGTGTATGGGCTGGAGGAGGTTACAGAGATAGGGAGGAGTGTAGGGTCTGGAGGAGGTTACAGAGATCGGGAGGGGTGTAGTGGCTGGAGGAGTTTAGAGAGATAGGAATGGGTGTAGGTGCAGGAGGAGGTTACAGAGATAGGGAGGGGATTAGGGGCTGGAGTAGGTTACAGAGATAGGGAGTGGTGTAGGGGCTGGAGGAGGTTACAGAGATAGGGAGGGGTGTAGCGGCTGGAGGAGGTTACATGTTAGGGAGGGGTGTAGGGGCTGGAGGAGTTTACAGAGATACGCAGGGGTGTAGGGGCTGGAGGAGGTTACAGAGATAGGGACGGGTATAGGGGCTGGAGGAGTTTACAGAGATAGGGAGGGGTGTACGGGCTGGAGGAGGTTAACGAAATAGGGAGGGGTATAGGGGCTGGAGGAGGTTACAGAGATAGGGAGGGGTGTAGTGGATGGAGGAGGTTACAGAGATAGGGAGAGGTATAGGGGCTGGAGGAGGTTACAGAGATAGGGAGGGGTGTAGGGTCTGGAGGAGGTAACAGAGATAGGGAGGGGTGTAGGGGCTCGAGGAGGTTACAGACAAAGGGACGGGTGTAGGGGCTGGAGGAGGTTACACAGATAGGGAGCAGTGTAGGGGTTGGAGGAGGTTACATAGATAGGGAGGGGTGTATGGGCTGGAGGAGGTTACAGAGATAGGGAGTAGTGTAGGGTCTGGAGGAGGTTACAGAGATATAGAGTGGTGTATGGGCTGGAGGAGGTTACAGAGATAGGGAGGAGTGTAGGGTCTGGAGGAGGTTACAGAGATAGGGAGGGGATTAGGGGCTGGTTTAGGTTACAGAGATAGGGAGTGGTGTAGGGGCTGGAGGAGGTTACAGAGATAGGGAGGGGTGTAGCGGCTGGAAGAGGTTACAGAGTTAGGGAGGGGTGTAGCGGCTGGAGGAGTTTACAGAGATAGGGAGTGGTGTAGGGGCTGGACGAGGTTACTGAGATAGGGACGGGTGTAGGGACTGGAGGAGTTTACACAGATAGGGAGCGGTGTAGGGGTTGGAGGATGTTACAGAGATAGGGAGGGCTCTTGGGGCTGGAGGAGGTTACAGAGTTAGGGTGGGGGTGGTACGGGCTGGAAGTGGTTTCAGAGATAGGGAGGGGTGTAGGGGCTTGATGAGGTTAACGAGATAGGGAGGGGTATAGGGGCTGGAGGAGGTTACAGAGATAGGGAGGGGTGAAGTGGCTGGTGGAGGTTATAGAGATAGGGAGGGTTATAGGGGCTGGAGGAGGTTACAGTGATAGGGAGGGGTATAGGGGCTGGACCAGGTAACAGAGATAGGGAGGGGTGTAGGGGCTGGAGGAGGTTACAGAGATAGGGAGGGGTATAGGGGCTGGGGAAGGTTGCAGAGATAGGGAGGGGTGTTGTGGTTGGAGGAGGTTACAGAGATAGCGAGGGGTGTATGGGCTGGAGGAGGTTACAGAGATAGGGAGTATTGTAGGGGCTGGAGGAGGTTACAGAGATATAGAGGGGTGTACGGGCTGGAGGGCGTTACAGAGATAGGGAGGAGTGTAGGGGCTGGTGGAGGTTATAGAGATCGGGAGGGGTGTAGGGGCTGGAGGAGTTTACACAGATAGTGAGCGGTGTTGGGGTTGGAGGAGGTTACAGAGATATGAAGGGTTGTAGGGGCTGGAGGAGGTTACAGAGAGAGGGAGGGATGTAGGGGCTGGAGGAGGTTACAGAGATAGGGAGGGCTGTTGGGGCTGGAGGACGTTACAGAGATAGGGAGGGGTTGGTACGGGCTGGAGGTGGTTTCAGAGATAGGGAGGGGTGTAGGAGCTTGAGGAGGTTAACGAGATAGGGAGGGGTATAGGGGCTGGTGGAGGTTACAGAGATAGGGAGGGGTGAAGTGGCTGGAGGAGGTTACAGAGATAGGGAGGGTTATATGGGCTGGAGGAGGTAACAGAGAAAGGGAGGGGTGTAGGGGCTCGAGGAGGTTACAGAGATAGGGAGTATTGTAGGGGCTGGAGGAGGTTACAGAGATAGGGAGGGGTGTACGGGCTGGAGGTGGTTACAGATATAGAGAGGAGTGTAGGGGCTGGAGGAGGTTACAGAGATCGGGAGGGGTGTAGGGGCTGGAGGAGGTTAGAGAGATAGGAAGGGGTGTAGGTGCAGGAGGAGGTTACAGAGATAGGGAGGGGTTTAGGGGCTGGAGTAGGTTACAGAGATAGGGAGGGGTGTAGGGGCTGGAGGAGGTTACAGAGATAGGGAGGGGTGTAGGGGCTGGAGGAGGTTACAGAGTTAGGGAGGGGTGTAGGGGCTGGAGGAGGTTACAGAGATAGGGAGGGGTGTAGGGGCTGGAGGAGGTTACAGAGTTAGGGACGGGTGTAGGGGCTGGAGGAGGTTACACAAATAGGGAGCGGTGTAGTGGTTGGAGGAGGTTACAGAGATAGGGAGGGGTTTAGGGACTGGAGGAGGTTACAGAGATAGGGAGGGGAGTAGGGGCTGGAGGAGGTTACAGATATAGGGAGGGGTGTAGGGTTGGAGGAGGTTACAGAGATAGGGAGGGGTGTAGGGTTGGAGGAGGTTACAGAGATAGGGACTGGTGTAGGGGCTGGAGGTGGTTTCAGAGATAGGGAGGGGTGTAGGGGCTGGAGGAGGTTACAGAGATAGGGAGGGGTGTCGGGACTGGAGGAGGTTACAGAGATAGGGAGTGGTGTAGGGGCTGGAGGAGGTTACAGAGATAGGGAGGGGTGTAGGGGCTGGAGGAGGTTACAGAGATAGGGAAGGGGGGTACGGGCTGGAAGAGGTTACAGAGATAGGGAGGTGTGTAGGGGCTGGAGGAGGTTACAGAGATAGGGAGGGGTGTAGGGGCTGGAGGAGATTACAGAGATAGGGAGGGGTGTAGGGGCTGGAGGAAGTTACGTAGATAGGCAGGGGTTTAGGGGCTGGAGGAGGTTACAGAGCAAGGGACCGGTGTAGGGGTTGTAGGAGGTTACACAGATAGGGAGCGTTGTAGGGGTTGGAGGAGGTTACCGAGATAGGGAGGGGTGTAGAGGCTGGAGGAGTTTTCAGAGATAGGGAGGGTTGTAGGGGCTGGAGGAGCTTACAGAGAGAGGGAGGGGTGTAGGGGCTGGAGGAGTTTACAGAGATAGGGACGAGTGTAGGGGCTGGAGGAGGTTGCAGAGAAAGGGAGGGGGGGTACGGGCTGGAGGAGGTTACAGAGATAGGGAGGGGTGTAGGGGCTGGAGGAGGTTACAGAGATAGGGAGGGTGTAGTGGCTGAAGGAGGTTACAGAGATAGGGACGAGTGTAGGGGCTGGAGGAGGTTACAGAGATAGGGAGGGTGTAGGGGCTGGAGGAGGTTACAGAGAGAGGGAGGGGTGTAGGGGCTGGAGGAATTTACAGAGATAGGGAGGGTGTAGGGGCTGGAGGAGGTTACAGAGATAGGGAGGGGTGTAGGGGCTGGAGGAGGTTACAGAGATAGGGAGGGGTGTAGGGGCTGGAGGAGGTTACAGAGATAGGGAGGGGTATAGGGGCTGGAGGAGGTTACAGAGATAGGGAGGGGTGTAGGGGCTGGAGGAGGTTACAGAGATAGGGAGGGTTGTAGGGGCTGGAGGAGGTTACAGAGATAGGGAGGGGTGTCGGGGCTGGAGGTGGTTATAGAGATAGGGAGGGGTGTTGGGGCTGGAGGAGGTTACGGAGATAGGGAGGGGGGGTCCGGGCTGGAGGAGGTTACAGAGATAGGGAGGGGTGTATGTGCTGGAGGAGGTTACAGAGATAGGGAGGGGTGTATGTGCTGGAGGAGGTTACAGAGATAGGGAGGGGTATAGGGGCTGGAGGAGGTTACAGAGATAGGAAGGGGTGTCGGTACTGGAGGAGGTTACAGAGATAGGCAGGGGTGTAGGGGCTGGAGGAGGTTGCAGAGATAGGGAGCGGTGTAGCGGCTGGGGGAGGTTACAAAGACAGGGAGGGATGTTGGGGCTGGAGGAGGTTACAGAGATGGGGAGTGGTGTAGGGGCTGGAGGAGGTTACAGAGATAGGGAGGGGTGTAGGGGCTGGAGGAGGTTACAGAGATAGGGAGGGGTCTACGGGCTGGAGGAGGTTACAGAGATAGGGAGGCGTGTAGGAGCTGGAGGAGCTTACAGAGATAGGGAGGGGTGTTGGGGCTGGAGGAGTTTACAGAGATAGGGAGGGGTTAGGGGCTGCAGGAGGTTACAGCGATCGGGAGTGGTGTAGGGGCTGGAGGAGGTTACAGAGATAGTGAGGGGTGTAGGGGCTGGAGGAGGTTACAGAGATAGGGAGTGTTGGGGGGGTGGAGGAGGTTACAGGGATACGGACGGTTGTAGGGGCTGGAGGAGGTTACGGAAATAAGGAGGGTTGAAGGTGTTGGAGGAGGTTACAGAGATAGGGAGGGGTGTAGGGTTGGAGGAGGTTACAGAGATAGGGAGCGGTGTAGGGGTTGGAGGAGGTTACAGAGATAAGGAGGGGTGTAGAGGCTGGAGGAGGTTACAGAGATAGGGAGGGTTGTAGGGGCTGGAGGAGGTTACAGAGAGAGGGACGGCTGTAGGGGCTGGAGGAGGTTACAGAGATAGGGAGGGGTGTTGTTGTTGGAGGAGGTTACAGAGATAGGGAGGGGGTGTACGGGCTGGAGGAGGTTACAGAGATAGGGAAGGGTGTAGGTGCTGGAGGAGATTACCGAGATAGGGAGGGGTATAGGGGCTGCAGGAGTTTACAGAGATAGGGAGGGGTCTAGTGGCTGGAGGAGGTTACAGAGATAGGGAGGGGTGTAGGGGCTGGAGGAGGTTACAGAGATAGGGAGGGTTGTAGGGGCTGGAGGAGGTTACAGAGATAGGGTGGCGTGTACGGCTTGGAGGAGGTTACAGAGATAGGGAGGGGTGTAGGGGCTGGAGGAGGTTACAGAGATAGGGAGGGGAGTACGGGCTGGAGGAGGTTACAGAGATAGGGAGGGTGTAGGGGCTGGAGGAGGTTACAGAGATAGGGAGGGGAGTACGGGCTGGAGGAGGTTACAGAGATAGGGAGTATTGTAGGGGCTGGAGGAGGTTACCGAGATAGGGAGGGGTATAGGGGCTGGAGGAGGGTACAGAGATAGGGAGGGGTGTAGTGGCTGGAGGAGGTTACAGAGATAGGGAGGGGTGTAGGGGCTGGAGGAGGTTACAGAGATAGGGAGGGTTGAAGGGGCTGGAGGGGGTTACAGAGATAGGGAGGGGTGTAGGGGCTGGAGGAGATTACAGAGATAGGGAGGGTTGAAGGGGCTGGAGGAGGTTACAGAGATAGGGGGGGTGTAGGGGCTGGAGGAGATTACAGAGATAGGGAGGGGTGTACGGGCTGGAGGAGGTTACAGAGTTAGGGAGGGCTGTTGGGGCTGGAGGAGGTTACAGAGATAGGGAGGGGGTGGTACGGGCTGCAGGAGGTTACAAAGATAGGGAGCGGTGTAGGGGTTGGAGGAGGTTACAGAGATAGGGAGGGGTATAGGGGCTGGAGTAGGTTACACAGAAGGGGAGGGGTGTAGGGGCTGGAGGAGGTTACAGAGATAGGGAGGGGTGTAGGGGCTGGAGGAGGTTACAGAGATAGGGAGGGTGTAGGGGCTGGAGGAGGTTACAGAGATAGGGACGGGTGTAAGGGAAGGAGGAGGTTACAAAGATAGGGAGCGGTGTAGGGGTTGGAGGAGGTTACAGGGATCGGGACGGGTGTAGAGGCTGGAGGAGGTTACAGAGATAGGGAGGGTTGTAGGGGCTGGAGGAGGTTACAGAGATAGCGAGGGGTGTAGGGGCTGGAGGAGGTTACAGAGATAGAGAGGGATGTACGGGCTGGAGGAGGTTACACAGATAGGGAGGAGTCTAGGGGCTGGAGGAGGTTACAGAGATAGCGAGCCGTGTAGGGGCTGGAGGAAGTTAGAGAGTTGGAAGGGGTGTAGATGCAGGAGGAGGTTACAGAGATAGGGAGGGTTTTAGGGGCTGGAGTTTTTTACAGAGATATGTAGTGGTGTAGGGGCTGGAGGAGGTTACAGACATAGGGAGGGGTGTAGGGGCTGGAGGAGGTTACAGAGATAGGGAGGGGTGTAGGGGCTGGAGGAAGTTACATAGATAGGCAGGGGTTTAGGGGCTGGAGGAGGTTACAGAGATAGGGAGCGTTGTAGGGGTTGGAGGAGGTTACAGAGATAGGTAGTGGTGTAGCGGCTGGAGAAGTTTTCAGAGATAGGGCGGGCTGTTGGGTCTGGAGAAGGTTGCAGAGAAAGGGAGGGTGTAGGGGCTGGAGGAGGTAACAGAGATAGGGACGAGTGTAGGGGCTGGAGGAGGTTACAGAGATAGGGAGGGTGTAGGGGCTGGAGGAGGTTACAGAGATAGGGAGGGTGTAGGGGCTGGAGGATATTACAGAGATAGGGAGGGTTGTAGGGGCTGGAGGAGGTTACAGAGATAGGGAGGGGTGTAGGGGCTGGAGGAGGTTACTGAGATAGGGAGGGGTGTAGGGGCTGGAGGAGGTTTATAAGATAGGGAGGGGTGTAGTGGCTGGAGGAGGTTACAGAGATAGGGAGGGGTATAGGGGCTGGAGGAGGTTACAGAGATAGGGAGGGGTGCAGGGGCTGGAGGAGGTTTCAGAGATAGGGAGGGGTGTCGGGGCTGGAGGTGGTTATAGAGATAGGGAGGGGTGTTGGGGCTGGAGGAGGTTACGGAGATAGGGAGGGGGGGTCCGGGCTGGGGGAGGTTACAAAGACAGGGAGGGGTGTTGGGGCTGGAGGAGGTTACAGAGATGGGGAGTGGTGTAGGGGCTGGAGGAGGTAACAGAGATAGGGAGGGGTGTAGGGGCTGGAGGAGGTTACAGAGATAGGGAGGGGTCTACGGGCTGGAGGAGGTTACAGAGATAGGGAGGCGTGTAGGAGCTGGAGGAGCTTACAGAGATAGGGAGGGGTGTTGGGGCTGGAGGAGTTTACAGAGATAGGGAGTGGTTAGGGGCTGGAGGAGGTTACAGCGATCGGGAGGGGTGTAGGGGCTGGAGGAGGTTACTGAGATAGGGAGGGGTGTAGGGGCTGGAGGAGGTTTATAAGATAGGGAGGGGTGTAGTGGCTGGAGGAGGTTACAGAGATAGGGAGGGGTATAGGGGCTGGAGGAGGTTACAGAGATAGGGAGGGGTGTAGGGGCTGGAGGAGGTTACAGAGATAGGGAGGGGTGTCGGGGCTGGAGGTGGTTATAGAGATAGGGAGGGGTGTTGGGGCTGGAGGAGGTTACGGAGATAGGGAGGGGGGGTCCGGGCTGGAGGAGGTTACATAGATAGGGAGGGGTGTAGGGGCTGGAGGAGGTTACAGAGATAGGGAGGGGTGTAGGGGCTGGAGGAGGTTACAGAGATAGGCAGGGGTGTAGGGGCTGGAGGAGGTTGCAGAGATAGGGAGCGGTGTAGGGGCTGGGGGAGGTTACAAAGACAGGGAGGGGTGTTGGGGCTGGAGGAGGTTACAGAGATGGGGAGTGGTGTAGGGGCTGGAGGAGGTAACAGAGATAGGGAGGGGTGTAGGGGCTGGAGGAGGTTACAGAGATAGGGAGGGGTCTACGGGCTGGAGGAGGTTACAGAGATAGGGAGGCGTGTAGGAGCTGGAGGAGCTTACAGAGATAGGGAGGGGTGTTGGGGCTGGAGGAGTTTACAGAGATAGGGAGGGGTTAGGGGCTGGAGGAGGTTACAGCGATCGGGAGGGGTGTAGGGGCTGGAGGAGGTTACGGAAATAAGGAGGGTTGAAGGTGTTGGAGGAGGTTACAGAGATAGGGAGGGGTGTAGTGGCTGGAGGGGATTACATATATAGGAAGGGTTGTAGGGGCCGGAGGAGGTTACAGAGATAGGGAGGGGTGTAGGGGCTGGAGTAGGTTACAGAGATAAGGAGGGTTGAAGGTGTTGGAGGGGATGACAGTGAGAGTGTGGGATGTAGGGGCTGGAGAAGGTTACAGAGATAGGGAGGGGTGTACGGGCTGGAGGACGTTACAGAGTTAGGGAGGGCTGTTGGGGCTGGAGGAGGTTACAGAGAAATGGAGTGGTGTGGGGGTTGGAGGAGGTTACAGAGATAGGGAGGGTTGTAGGGGCTGGAGGAGGTTACAGAGATAGGGAGGGGTGTTGGGGCTGGAGGAGGTTACAGAGATAGGGTGGGGTGTACGGCTTGGAGGAGGTTACAGAGATAGGGAGGGGTGTAGGGGCTGGAGGAGGTTACAGAGATAGGGAGGGGAGTACGGGCTGGAGGAGGTTACAGAGATAGGGAGGGGTGTAGGTGCTGGAGGAGGTTACTGAGTTAGGGAGGGGTACAGGGGCTGGAGGAGGGTACAGAGATAGGGAGGGGTTTAGTGGCTGGAGGAGGTTACAGAGATAGGGAGGGGTGTAGGGGCTGGAGGAGGTTACAGAGATAGGGAGGGGTGTAGGGGCTGGAGGAGGTTACAGAGATAGGGAGGGTTGAAGGGGCTGGTTGGGGTTACAGAGATAGGGAGGGGTTTAGTGGCTGGAGGAGGTTACAGAGATCGGGAGGGGTGTAGGGGCTGGAGGAGGTTACAGAGATGGGGGGGGTGTAGGGGCTGGAGGAGATTACAGAGATAGGGAGGGGTGTACGGGCTGGAGGAGGTTACAGAGTTAGGGAGGGCTGTTGGGGCTGGAGGAGGTTACAGAGATAGGGAGGGGGTGGTACGGGCTGGAGGAGGTTACAAAAATAGGGAGCGGTGTAGGGGTTGGAGGAGGTTACAGGGATCGGGACGGGTGTAGAGGCTGGAGGAGGTTACAGAGATAGGGAGGGTTGTAGGGGCTGGAGGAGGTTACAGAGATAGCGAGGGGTGTTGCGGCTGGAGGAGGTTACAGAGATAGAGAGGGGTGTACGGGCTGGAGGAGGTTACACAGATAGGGAGGAGTCTAGGGGCTGGAGGAGGTTACAGAGATAGCGAGCCGTGTAGGGGCTGGAGGAGGTTACGTAGATAGGCAGGGGTTTAGGGGCTGGAGGAGGTTACAGAGCAAGGGACCGGTGTAGGGGTTGTAGGAGGTTACACAGATAGGGAGCGTTGTAGGGGTTGGAGGAGGTTACAGAGATAGGTAGTGGTGTAGCGCCTGGAGGAGGTTACAGAGATAGGGAGGGTGTACGGGGCTGGAGGAGGTTACAGAGAGAGGGAGGGGTGTAGGGGCTGGAGGAGGTTTATAAGATAGGGAGGGGTGTAGTGGCTGGAGGAGCTTACAGAGATAGGGAGGGGGGGTCCGGGCTGGAGGAGGTTACAGAGATAGGGAGGGGTGTAGGGGCTGGAGGAGGTTACAGAGATAGGGAGGGGTGTAGGGGCTGGAGGAGATTACAGAGATAGGGAGGGGTGTAGGGGCTGGAGGAGGTTACAGAGATAGGGAGGGGTGTAGGGGCTGGAGGAGGTTACAGAGATAGGGAGGGGTGTAGGGGCTGGAGGAGGTTACAGAGATAGGGAGGGTTGTAGGGGCTGGAGGAGGTTACAGAGATAGGGAGGGGTGTAGGGGCTGGAGGAGGTTACAGAGATAGGGAGGGGTGTAGGGGCTGGAGGAGGTTACTGAGATAGGGAGGGTTGTAGGGGCTGCAGGAGGTTACAGAGATAGGGAGGGGTGTAGGGGCTGGAGGAGGTTACAGAGATAGGGAGGGGTGTAGGGGCTGGAGGAGGTTACAGAGATCGGGAGGGGGTGTATGTGCTGGAGGAGGTTACAGAGATAGGGAGGGGTGTAGGGGCTGGAGTAGGTTACAGAAATAGGAAGGGGTGTCGGTACTGGAGGAGGTTACAGAGATAGGCAGGGGTGTAGGGGCTGGAGGAGGTTACAGAGATAGGGAGCGGTGTAGGGGCTGGGGGAGGTTACAAAGACAGGGAGGGGTGTTGGGGCTGGAGGAGGTTACAGAGATGGGGAGGGGTGTAGGGGCTGGAGGAGGTTACAGAGATAGGGAGGGGTGTAGGGGCTGGAGGAGGTTACAGAGATAGGGAGGGGTCTACGGGCTGGAGGAGGTTACAGAGATAGGGAGGCGTGTAGGAGCTGGAGGAGCTTACAGAGATAGGGAGGGGTGTTGGGGCTGGAGGCATTTACAGAGATAGGGAGGGGTTAGGGGCTGCAGGAGGTTACAGCGATCGGGAGTGGTGTAGGGGCTGGAGGAGGTTACAGAGATAGTGAGGGGTGTAGGGGCTGGAGGAGGTTACAGAGATAGGGAGTGTTGGGGGGGTGGAGGAGGTTACAGGGATACGGACGGTTGTAGGGGCTGGAGGAGGTTACGGAAATAAGGAGGGTTGAAGGTGTTGGAGGAGGTTACAGAGATAGGGAGGGGTGTAGGGGCTGGAGAGGATTACATATATAGTGAGGGTTGTAGGGGCCGGAGGAAGTTACAGAGATAGGGAGGGTTGTACGGGCTGGAGGACGTTACAGAGTTAGGGAGGGCTGTCGGGGCTTGAGGAGGTTACAGAGAAATGGAGTGGTGTGGGGGTTGGAGGAGGTTACAGAGATAGGGAGTGGTGTAGGGGTTGGAGGAGGTTACAGAGATAGGGAGGGTTGTAGGGGCTGGAGGAGGTTACAGAGATAGGGAGGGGGGGTACCGGATGCAGGAGGTTACAGAGATAGGGAGGGGTGTAGGTGCTGGAGGAGGTTTCCGAGATAGGGAAGAGTATAGGGGCTGGAGGAGGTTACAGAAATAGAGAGGGGTGTAGTGGCTTCAGGAAGTTACAGAGATAGGGAGGGGTATAGGCGCTGGAGGAGGTTACACAGATCGGGACCTGTGTAGGGGCTGGAGGAGGTTACAGAGATAGGGAGGGGTGTAGGGGCTGTAGGAGGTTACAGAGTTAGGGACGGGTGTAGGGGCTGGAGGAGGTTACAAAGATAGGGAGCGGTGTAGGGGTTGGAGGAGGTTACAGAGATAGGGAGGGGTGTATGGGCTGGAGGAGGTTACAGCGATAGCGAGGGGTGTAGGGGCTGGAGGAGGTTACAGAGATAGAGAGGGGTGTACGGGCTGGAGGAGGTTACAGAGATATGGAGGAGTGTAGGGGCTGGAGGAGGTTACAGAGATAGGGAGTGGTGTAGGGGCTGGAGGAGGTTAGAGAGATAGGAAGGGGTGTAGGTGCAGGAGGAGGTTACAGAGATAGTGAGGGGTTTAGGGACTGGAGTTTTTTACAGAGATAGGGAGTGGTGTAGGGGCTAGAGGAGGGTACAGAGAGAGGGAGGGGTGTATGGTCTGTAGGAGGTTGCAGAGATAGGGAGGGGTTTAGGGGCTGGAGGAGGTTTCTGAGCTAGGGACCGGTGTAGGGGTTGGAGGAGGTTACACAGATATGGAGCGGTGTAGAGGCTGGAGGAGTTTTCAGAGATAGGGAGGGGTGTACGGGCTGGAGGAGGTTACAGAGAGAGGGAGGGGTGTAGGGGCTGGAGGAGTTTACAGAGATAGGGAGGGGTGTACGGGCTGGAGGAGGTTACAGAGATAGGGAAGGGGGGTAGGGGCTGGAGGAGGTTACAGAGATAGGGAGGGGTGTACGGGCTGGAGGAGGTTACAGAGTTAAGGAGGGCTGTTGGGGCTGGAGGAGGTTACAGAGATAGGGAGGGGTGGTCCGGGCTGGAGGAGGTTACAGAGATAGGGAGGGGTGTAGGGGCTGGAGGATGTTACAGAGATAGGGAGGGGTGTAGTGGCTGGAGGAGGTTACAGAGATAGGGAGGGGTGTAGTGGCTGGAGGATGTTACAGAGATAGGGAGGGGTGTAGGGGCTGGAGGATGTTACAGAGATAGGGAGGGTTGTAGGGGCTGGAGGAGGTTACAGAGAGAGGGAGGGTTGTAGGTGCTGGAGGAGGTTACAGAGATAGGGAGGGGTGTAGGGGCTGGTGGAGGTTACTGAGATAGGGAGGGGTGTAGGGGCTGGAGGAGGTTTATGAGATAGGGAGGGGTGTAGTGGCTGGAGGTGGTTACAGAGATCGGGAGGTGTGTAGGGGCTGGAGGAGGTTACAGAGATAGGGAGGTGTGTAGGGGCTGGAGGAGGTTACAGAGATAGGGATGGTTGTAGGGGCTGGAGGAGGTTACAGAGATAGGGAGGTGTGTAGGGGCTGGAGGAGGTTACAGAGATAGGGATGGTTGTCGGGACTGGAGGAGGTTACAGAGATAGGGAGGGGTTTAGGGGCTGGGGGAGGTTACAAAGATGGGGAGGGGTGTAGGGGCTGGAGGAGGTTACAGAGATAGGGAGGGGTGTAGGGGCTGGAGGAGGTTACAGTGATAGGGAGGGCTGTTGGGGCTGGAGGAGGTTACAGAGATAGGGAGGGGCGTAGGGGCTGGAGGAGTTTACAGAGATAGGGAGGGGTTAGGGGCTGGAGGAGGTTACAGCGATCGGTAGGGGTGTAGGGGCTGGAGGAATTTACAGAGATAGGGAGGGTTTTAGGGGCTGGAGGAGGCTACAGAGATAGGGAGGGATGTAGGAGCTGGAGGAGGTTACAGAGATAGGGATTTGTGTAGGGGCTGGAGGGGTTTACAGAGATAGGGAGGGGTTAGGGGCTGGAGGAGTTTACAGAGATAGGGAGGGGTTAGGGGCTGGAGGAGGTTACAAAGATAGGGAGGGGTGTAGGGGCTGGAGCAGGTTACAGAGATAGGGACGGGTGTAGGGGCTGGAGGAGGTTACGGAAATAAGGAGGGTTGAAGTTGTTGGAGGAGTTTACAGAGATAGGGAGGGGTGTAGGGGCTGGAGGGGATTACATATATAGGGAGGGTTGTAGCGGCTCGAGGAGTTTACAGAGATAGGGAGGGGTGTCGGGACTGGAGGTGGTTACAGAGATAGGGAGGGGTGTCGGGACTGGAGGAGGTTACAGAGATAGGGAGAGGTGTATGGTCTGGAGGAGGTTGCAGAGATAGGGAGGGGTGTAGGGGCTGGAGGAGGGTACAGAGATAGGGAGAGGTGTATGGTCTGGAGGAGGTTGCAGAGATAGGGAGGGGTGTAGGGGCTGGAGGAGTTTACGTAGATAGGCAGGGGTTTAGGGGCTGGAGGAGGTTTCAGAGAAAGGGACCGGTGTAGGGGTTGGAGGAGGTTACACAGATAGGGAGCGGTGTAGGGGTTGGAGGAGGTTACAGCAATCTGTAGGGGTGTAGGGGCTGGAGGAGGTTACAGAGACAGGGAGGGGTGTAGTGGCTGGAGGAGGTTACAGAGATAGGGAGGGGTGTCGGGACTGGAGGAGGTTACAGAGAAAGGGAGGGGTGTCGGGACGGGAGGAGGTTACAGAGAAAGGGAGGGATGTTGGGGCTGGAGGAGTTTACAGACATAGGGAGGGGTTAGGGGCTGGAGGAGGTTACAGCGATCGGTAGGGGTGTAGGGGCTGGAGGAGGTTACAGAGATAGGTAGGGGTGTAGGGGCTGGAGGAGGTTACAGAGATAAGGAGGGTTGAAGGTGTTGGAGGGGATGAAAGAGAGAGTGTGGGATGTAGGGGCTGGAGGAGGTTACAGAGATAGGGAGGGGTGTAGGGGCTGGAGGAGGTTACAGAGATAGGGAGGGGTGTAGGGGCTGGAGGAGGTTACAGAGATAGTAAGGGGTGTTGGGGCTGGAGGAGGTTAGGTAGATAGGCAGGGGTTTAGGGGCTGGAGGAGGTTACAGAGCTATGGACCGGTGTAGGGGTTGGAGGAGGTTACACAGATAGGGTGCGGTGTAGGTTTTGGAGGAGGTTACAGAGATAGGGAGGGGTGTAGAGGCTAGAGGAGGTTACAGAGATAGGGAGGGTTGTAGGGGCTGGAGGAGGTTACAGAGATAGGGAGGGGTGTAGGGGCTGGAGGAGTTTACAGAGATAGGGAGGGCTGTTTGGGCTGGAGGACGTTACAGAGATAGGGAGGGGGGGTACGGGTTGGAGGAGGTTACAGAGATAGGGAGGGGTGTATGGGCTGGAGGAGGTTACAGCGACAGCGAGGGGTGTAGGGGCTGGAGGAGGTTACAGAGATAGAGAGGGGTGTACGGGCTGGAGGAGGTTACAGAGATAGTGAGGAGTGTAGGGGCTGGAGGAGGTTACAGAGATAGGGAGGGGTGTAGGGGCTGGAGGAGGGTACAGAGATAGGTTGGGGTGTATGGTCTGGAGGAGGATGCAGAGATAGGGAGTGGTGTAGGGGCTGGAGGAGGTTACGTAGATAGGCAGGGGTTTAGGGGCTGGAGGAGGTTTCAGAACTAGTGACCGGTGTAGCGGTTGGAGGAGTTTACACAGATAGGGTGCGGTGTAAAGGTTGGAGGAGGTTACAGAGATAGGGAGGGGTGTAGAGGCTGGAGGAGTTTTCAGAGATAGGGAGGGTTGTAGGGGCTGGAGGAGGTTACAGAGTTAAGGAGGGCAGTTGGGGCTGGAGGAGGTTACAGAGTTAAGGAGGGCTGTTGGGGCTGGAGGAGGTTACAGAGATAGGGAGGGGGTTCAGGGCTGGAGGAGGTTACAGAGATAGGGAGGGGTGTAGGGGCTGGAGGAGGTTACAGAGATAGGGTGGGGTGTAGTGGCTGGAGGAGGTTACAGAGATAGGGACGAGTGTAGGGGCTGGAGGAGGTTACAGAGATAGGGAGGGTTGTAGGGGCTGGAGGAGGTTACAGAGATAGGGAGGGGTGTAGGGGCTGGAGGAGGTTACAGAGATAGGGAGGGGTGTAGGGGCTGGAGGAGGTTACAGAGATAGGGAGGGATGTAGGGGCTGGAGGAGGTTACAGAGATAGGGATGGTTGTAGGGGCTGGAGGAGGTTACAGAGATAGGGAGGGGTGTAGGGACTGGAGGAGGTTACAGAGATAGGGAGGGGTGTAGGGGCTGGAGGAGATTACAGAGATAGGGAGGGGTGTAGGGGCTGGAGGAGGTTACAGAGATAGGGAGGGGTGTAGGGGCTGGAGGAGGTTACAGAGATAGGGAGGGGTGTAGGGGCTGGAGGAGGTTACAGAGATAGGGAGGGATGTAGGGGCTGGAGGAGGTTACAGAGATAGGGATGGTTGTAGGGGCTGGAGGAGGTTACAGAGATAGGGAGGGGTGTAGGGACTGGAGGAGGTTACAGAGATAGGGAGGGGTGTAGGGGCTGGAGGAGGTTACAGAGATAGGGAGTGTTGTAGGGGTTGGAGGAGGTTACAGAGATAGGGAGGGGTGTAGGGGCTGGAGGCGGTTACAGAGATAGGGAGGGGAGTAGGGGCTGGAGGAGGTTACACAGATAGGGAGCGGTGTAGGGGCTGGGGGAGGTTACAAAGATGGGGTGGGGTGTAGGGGCTGGAGGAGGTTACAGAGATAGGGAGGGGTGCAGAGGCTGCAGGAGGTTACAGAGATAGGGAGGGGTGTAGGGGCTGGAGGAGGTTACAGAGATAGGGAGGGGTGTAGGGGCTGGACTAGGTTACAGAGATAGGGAGGGGTGTAGGGGCTGGAGGAGGTTACGGAAATAAGGAGTGTTGAAGGTGTTGGAGGAGGTTACAGAGATAGGGAGGGGTGTAGGGGCTGGAGGGGATTACATATATAGGGAGGGTTGTAGGGGCTGGAGGAGGTTACAGAGATAGGTAGGGGTGTAGGGGCTGGAGGAGGTTACAGAGATAAGGAGGGTTGAAGGTGTTGGAGGGGATGACAGAGAGATTGTGGGATGTAGGGGCTGGAGGAGGTTACAGTGATAGGGAGGGGTGTAGGGGCTGGAGGAGGTTACAGAGATAGGGAGGGGTGTAGGGGCTGGAGGAGGTTACAGAGATAGGGAGGGGTGTAGGGGCTGGAGGAGGTTACAGAGATAGGGAGGGGTGTAGGTGCTGTAGGATGTTACAGAGTTAGGGACGGGTGTAGGGGCTGGAGGAGGTTACAAAGATAGGGAGCAGTGTATGGGTTGGAGGAGGTTACAGAGATAGGGAGGGGTGTATGGGCTGGAGGAGGTTACAGCGATAGCGAGGGGTGTAGGGGCTGGAGGAGGTTACAGAGAAATGGAGTGGTGTAGGGGTTGGAGGAGGTTACAGAGATAGGGAGGGGTGTAGGGGTTGGAGGAGGTCACAGAGATAGGGAGGGGTCTACGGGCTGGAGGAGGTTACAGAGTTTGGGAGGGCTGTTGGGGCTGGAGGAGGTTACAGAGATAGGGAGGGGGGGTCCGGGCTGGAGGAGGTTACAGAGATAGGGAGGGGTGTATGGGCTGGAGGAGGTTACAGCGATAGCAAGGGGTGTAGGGGCTGGAGGAGGTTACAGAGATAGAGAGGGGTGTAGGGGCTGGAGGAAGTTACAGAGATAGGGAGGAGTGTAGGGGCTGGAGGAGGTTACAGAGATAGGGAGGGGTGTACGGGCTGGAGGAGGTTACAGAGATAGGGAGGAGTGTAGGGGCTGGAGGATTTTACAGAGATAGGGAGGGGTGTAGGGGCTGAAGGAGGTTAGAGAGATAGGAAGGGGTGTAGGTGCAGGAGGAGGTTACAGAGATAGGGAGGGGTTTAGGGGCTGGAGTTTTTTACAGAGATCGGGAGTGGTGTAGGGTCTGGAGGAGGTTACAGAGATAGGGAGGGGTGTAGGGGCTGGAGGAGTGTACAGAGATAGGGAGGGGTGTATGGTCTGGAGGATGTTGCAGAGATAGGGAGGGGTGTAGGGGCTGGAGGAGGTTACGTAGATAGGCAGGGGTTTACGGGCTGGAGGAGGTTTCAGAGCTAGGGACCGGTGTAGGGGTTGGAGGAGGTTACACAGATAGGGAGCGGTGTAGGGGTTGGAGGAGGTTACAGCGATCGGTAGGGGTGTAGAGGCTGGAGGAGGTTACAGAGATAGGGAGGGGTGTAGGGGCTGGAGGAGGTTACAGAGATAGGGACGGGTGTAGGGGCTGGTGGAGGTTATGGAAATAAGGAGGGTTGAAGTTGTTGGAGGAGTTTACAGAGATAGGGAGGGGTTAGGGGCTGGAGGAGATTACAGCGATCGGTAGGGGTGTAGGGGCTGGAGGAGGTTACAGAGATAGGGAGGGGTGTAGGGTCTGGAGCAGGTTACAGAGATAGGGACGGGTGTAGGGGCTGGAGGAGGTTACGGAAATAAGGAGGGTTGAAGTTGTTGGAGGAGGTTACAGAGATAGGGAGGGGTGTAGGGGCTGGAGGGGATTACATATATAGGGAGGGTTGTAGCGGCTGGAGGAGGTTACAGAGATAGGGAGGGGTGTCGTTACTGGAGGAGGGTACAGAGATAGGGAGGGGTGTCGGGACTGGAGGAGGTTACAGAGATAGGCAGGGTTGTAGGGGCTGGAGGAGGTTACAGAGATAGGGAGCGGTGTAGCGGCTGGGTGAGGTTACAAAGATGGGGAGGGGTGTAGGGCCTGGAGGAGGTTACAGAGATTGGGAGGGGTGTAGGGGCTGGAGGAGGTTACAAAGATAGGGAGGGGTGTAGGGGCTGGAGGAGGTTACAGAGATAGGGAGGGGACTACGGGCTGGAGGAGGTTACAGATATAGTGAGGGGTGTAGGGGCTGGAGGAGTTTACAGAGATAGGGAGGGGTTAGGGGATGGAGGAGGTTACAACGATCGGTAGGGGTGTAGGGGCTGGAGGAGGTTACAGAGATAGGGACGGGTGTAGGGGCTGGCGGAGGTTACGGAAATAAGGAGGGTTGAAGGTGTTGGAGGAGGTTACAGAGATAGGGAGGGGTGTAGGGGCTGGCGGGGATTACATATATAGGGAGGGTTGTAGGGGCTGGAGGAGGTTACAGAGATAGGTAAGGGTTTAGGGGCTGGAGGAGGTTACAGAGATAAGGAGGGTTGAAGGTGTTGGAGAGGATGACAGAGAGAGTGTTGGATGTAGGGGCTGGAGGAGGTTACAGACATAGGGAGGAGTGTAGGGGCTGGAGGAGGTTACAGAGATAGGGAGGGGTGTAGGGGCTGGAGGAGGTTACAGAGATAGGGAGGGGTGTTGGGGCTGGAGGAGGTTACGTAGATAGGCAGGGGTTTAGGGGCTGGAGGAGGTTACAGAGCTATGGACCGGTGTAGGGGTTGGAGGAGGTTACACAGATAGGGAGCGGTGTAGGTGTTGGAGGAGTTTACAGAGATAGGGAGGGGTGTAGAGGCTAGAGGAGGTTACAGAGATAGGGAGCGTTGTAGGGGCTGGAGGAGGTTACAGAGAGAGGGAGGGGTGTAGGGGCTGGAGGAGTTTACAGTGATAGGGAGGGCTGTTGGGGCTGGAGGAGGTTACAGAGATAGGGAGCGTTGTAGGGACTGGAGGAGGTTACAGATATAGGGAGCGTTGTAGGGACTGGAGGAGGTTACAGAGAGAGGGAGGGGTGTAGGGGCTGGAGGAGTTTACAGAGATAGGGAGGGCTGTTGGGGCTGGAGGAGGTTACAGAGATAGGGAGGGGGGGTCCTGGTTGGAGGAGGTTACAGAGATAGGGAGGGGTCTACGGGCTGGAGGAGGTTACAGAGTTTGGGAGGGCTGTTGGGGCTGGAGGAAGTTACAGAGATAGGGAGGGGAGGTCCGGGCTGGAGGAGGTTACAGAGATAGGGAGGGGTGTATGGGTTGGAGGAGGTTACAGAGATAAGGAGGGGTGTATGGGCTGGAGGAGGTTACAGCGATAGCGAGGGGTGTAGGGGCTGGAGGAGGTTACAGAGATAGAGAGGGGTGTACGGGCTGGAGGAGGTTACAGAGATAGGGAGGAGTGTAGGGGCTGGAGGATTTTACAGAGATAGGGAGGGGTGTAGGGGCTGGAGGAGGTTAGAGAGATAGGAAGGGGTGTAGGTGCAGGAGGAGGTTACAGAGATAGGGAGGGGTTTAGGGGCTGGAGTTTTTTACAGAGATAGGGAGTGGTGTAGGGTCTGGAGGAGGTTACAGAGATAGGGAGGGGTGTAGGGGCTGGAGGAGGGTACAGAGATAGGGAGAGGTGTATGGTCTGGAGGAGGTTGCAGAGATAGGGAGGGGTGTAGGGGCTGGAGGAGTTTACGTAGATAGGCAGGGGTTTAGGGGCTGGAGGAGGTTTCAGAGAAAGGGACCGGTGTAGGGGTTGGAGGAGGTTACAGCTATCTGTAGGGGTGTAGGGGCTGGAGGAGGTTACAGAGACAGGGAGGGGTGTAGGGGCTGGAGGAGGTTACAGAGATTGGGACGGGTTTAGGGGCTGGAGGAGGTTACGGAAATAAGGAGGGTTGAAAGTGTTGGAGGAGGTTACAGAGATAGGGAGGGGTGTAGGGGCTGGAGGGGATTACATATATAGGGAGGGTTGTAGCGGCTGGAGGAGATTACAGAGATAGGGAGGGGTGTTGGGACGGGAGGAGGTTACAGATATAGGCAGGGGTGTAGGGGCTGGAGGAGGTTACAAAGATGGGGAGGGGTGTAGGGGCTGGAGGAGGTTACAGAGATAGGGAGGGTTTAGGGGCTGGAGGAGGTTACAGCGATCGGTAGGTGTGTAGGGGCTGGAGGAGGTTACAGATATATGGAGAGGTGTAGGGGGCCGGAGGAGATTACAGAGATAGGGAGGGTTTAGGGGCTGGAGGAGGTTACAGCGATCGGTAGGTGTGCAGGGGCTGGAGGAGGTTACAGAGATAGGGACGGGTGTAGGGGCTGGAGGAGGTTACGGAAATAAGGAGGGTTGAATGTGTTGGAGGAGGTTACAGAGATAGGGCGGGGTGTAGGGGCTAGAGGGTATTACATATATAGGGAGGGTTGAAGGGGCTGGAGAAGGTTACAGAGATAGGTAGGGGTGTAGGGGCTGGAGGAGGTTACAGAGATAAGGAGGGTTGAAGGTGTTGGAGGGGATGAAAGAGAGAGTGTGGGATGTAGGGGCTGGAGGAGGTTACAGAGATAGGGAGGGGTGTAGGGGCTGGAGGAGGTTACAGAGATAGGGAGGGGTGTAGGGGCTGGAGGAGGTTACAGAGATAGGGAGGGGTGTTGGGGCTGCAGGAGGTTAGGTAGATAGGCAGGGGTTTAGGGGCTGGAGGAGGTTACAGAGCTATGGACCGGTGTAGGGGTTGGAGGAGGTTACACAGATAGGGTGCGGTGTAGGTGTTGGAGGAGGTTACAGAGATAAGGAGGGGTGTAGAGGCTAGAGGAGGTTACAGAGATAGGGAGGGTTGTAGGGGCTGGAGGAGGTTACAGAGATAGGGAGGGGTGTAGGTGCTGGAGGAGGTTAGAGAGATAGGAAGGGGTGTAGGTGCAGGAGGAGGTTACAGAGATAGGGAGGGGTGTTGGGGCTGGAGGAGGTTACAGAGATAGAGAGGGGTGTACGGGCTGGAGGAGGTTACAGAGATAGTGAGGAGTGTAGGGGCTGGAGGAGGTTACAGAGATAGGGAGGGGTGTAGGTGCTGGAGGAGGTTAGAGAGATAGGAAGGGGTGTAGGTGCAGGAGGAGGTTACAGAGATAGGGAGGGGTTTAGGGGCTGGAGTTTTTTACAGAGATAGGGAGTGGTGTAGGGTCTGGAGGAGGTTACAGAGATAGGGAGGGGTGTAGGGGCTGGAGGAGGGTACAGAGATAGGTAGGGGTCTATGGTCTGGAGGAGGTTGCAGAGATAGGGAGGGGTGTAGGGGCTGGAGGAGGTTACGTAGATAGGCATGGGTTTAGGGGCTGGAGGAGGTTTCAGAACTAGGGACCGGTGTAGGGGTTGGAGGAGTTTACACAGATAGGGTGCGGTGTAGCGGTTGGAGGAGGTTACAGAGATAGGGTGCGGTGTAGCGGTTGGAGGAGGTTACAGAGATAGGGAGGGGTGTAGAGGCTGGAGGAGTTTTCAGAGATAGGGAGGGTTGTAGGGGCTGGAGGAGGTTACAGAGAGAGGGAGGGGTGTAGGGGCTGGAGGAGGTTACAGAGATAGGGAGGGCTGTTGGGGCTGGAGGAGGTTACAGAGATAGGGAGGGGTGTACGGGCTGGAGGAGGTTACAGAGATAGGGAGGGTTGTTGGGGCTGGAGGAGGTTACAGAGATAGGGAGGGGGGGTCAGGGCTGGAGGAGGTTACAGAGATAGGGAGGGATGTAGGGGCTGGAGGAGGTTACAGAGATAGGGATGGTTGTAGGGGCTGGAGGAGGTTACAGAGATAGGGAGGGGTGTAGGGACTGGAGGAGGTTTCAGAGATAGGGAGGGGTGTAGGGGCTGGAGGAGGTTACAGAGATAGGGAGTGTTGTAGGGGCTGGAGGAGGTTACAGAGATAGGGAAGGGTGTCGGTACTGGAGGAGGTTACAGAGATAGGGAGGGGTTTAGGGGCTGGAGGCGCTTACAGAGATAGGGAGGGGAGTAGGGGCTGGAGGAGGTTACACAGATAGGGAGTGGTGTAGGGGCTGGGGGAGGTTACAAAGATGGGGTGGGGTGTAGGGGCTGGAGGAGGTTACAGAGATGGGGAGGGGTGTAGGGGCTGGACGAGGTTACAGAGATAGGGAGGGGTGTAGGGGCTGGAGGAGGTTACGGAAATAAGGAGTGTTGAAGGCGTTGGAGGAGGTTACAGAGATAGGGAGGGGTGTAGGGGCTGGAGGGGATTACATATATAGGGAGGGTTTTAGGGGCTGGAGGAGGTTACAGAGATAGGTTGGGGTGTAGGGGCTGGAGGAGGTTACAGAGATAAGGAGGGTTGAAGGTGTTGGAGGGGATGAAAGAGAGATTGTGGGATGTAGGGGCTGGAGGAGGTTACAGTGATAGGGAGGGGTGTAGGGGCTGGAGGAGGTTACAGAGATAGGGAGGGGTGTAGGGGCTGGAGGAGGTTACAGAGATAGGGAGGGGTGTTGGGGCTGGAGGAGGTTACGTAGATAGGCAGGGGTTTAGGGGCTGGAGGAGGTTACAGAGATAGGGAGGGGTGTAGGTGCTGTAGGAGGTTACAGAGTTAGGGACGGGTGTAGGGGCTGGAGGATGTTACAAAGATAGGGAGCGGTGTAGGGGTTGGAGGAGGTTACAGAGATAGGGAGGGGTGTATGGGCTGGAGGAGGTTACAGCGATAGCGAGGTGTGTAGGGGCTGGAGGAGGTTACAGAGAAATGGAGTGGTTTAGGGGTTGGAGGAGGTTACAGAGTTAGGGAGGGGTGTAGGGGTTGGAGGAGGTTACAGAGATAGGGAGGGGTCTACGGGCTGGAGGAGGTTACAGAGTTTGGGAGGGCTGTTGGGGCTGGAGGAGGTTACAGAGATAGGGAGGGGGGGTCCGGGCTGGAGGAGGTTACAGAGATAGGGAGGGGTGTACGGGTTGGAGGATTTTACAGAGATAGAGAGGGGTGTATGGGCTGGAGGAGGTTACAGCGATAGCAAGGGGTGTAGGGGCTGGAGGAGGTTACAGAGATAGAGAGGGGTGTATGGGCTGGAGGAAGTTACAGAGATAGGGAGGAGTGTAGGGGCTGGAGGAGGTTACAGAGATAGGGAGGGGTGTAGGGGCTGGAGGAGGTTAGAGAGACAGGAAGGGGTGTAGGTGCAGGAGGAGGTTACAGAGATAGTGAGGGGTTTAGGGGCTGGAGTTTTTTACAGAGATAGGGAGTGGTGTAGGGTCTGGAGGAGGTTACAGAGATAGGGAGGGGTGTAGGGGCTGGAGGAGGGTACAGAGATAGGGAGGGGTGTATGGTCTGGAGGATGTTGCAGAGATAGGGAGGGGTGTAGGGGCTGGAGGAGGTTACGTAGATAGGCAGGCGTTTACGGGCTGGAGGAGGTTTCAGAGCTAGGGACCGGTTTAGGGGTTGGAGGAGGTTACACAGATAGGGAGCGGTGTAGGGGTTGGAGGAGGTTACAGAGATCGGTAGGGGTGTAGAGGCTGGAGGAGGTTACAGAGATAGGGAGGGGTGTAGGGGCTGGAGGAGGTTACAGAGATAGGGACGGGTGTAGGGGCTGGAGGAGGTTATGGAAATAAGGAGGGTTGAAGGTGTTGGAGGAGGTTACAGAGATAGGGAGGGGTGTAGGGGCTGGAGGGGATTACATATATAGGGAGGGTTGAAGGGGCTGGAGGAGGTTACACAGATAGGTGGGGGTGTAGGAGCTGGAGGAGGTTACAGAGATAAGGAGGGTTGAAGGTGTTGGAGGGGATGACAGAGAGAGTGTGGGATGTAGGGGCTGGAGGAGGTTACAGAGATAGGGAGGGGTGTAGGGGCTGGAGGAGGTTACAGAGATAGGGAGGGGTTTAGGGGCTGGAGGAGGTTACAGAGATAGCGAGGGGTGTTGGGGCTGGAGGAGGTTACGTAGATAGGCAGTGGTTTAGGGGCTGGAGGAGGTTACAGAGCTAGGGAGGGGGGGTACGGGTTGGAGGAGGTTACAGAGATAGGGAGGGGTCTACGGGCTGGAGGAGGTTACAGAGTTAGGGAGGGGGGGTCCGGGCTGGAGGAGGTTACAGAGATAGGGAGGGGTGTATGGACTGGAGGAGGTTACAGCGATAGCGAGGGGTGTAGGGGCTGGAGGAGGTTAAAGAGATAGGGAGGGGTGTAGGGGCTGGAGGAGGTTACAGAGATAGGGACGGGTGTAGGGGCTGGAGGAGGTTATGGAAATAAGGAGGGTTGAAGGTGTTGGAGGAGGTTACAGAGATAGGGAAGGGTGTAGGGGCTGGAGGGGATTACATATATAGGGAGGGTTGAAGGGACTGGAGGAGGTTACACAGATAGGTAGGGGTGTAGGAGCTGGAGGAGGTTACAGAGATAAGGAGGGTTGAAGGTGTTGGAGGGGATGACAGAGAGAGTGTGGGATGTAGGGGCTGGAGGAGGTTACAGAGATAGGGAGGGGTGTAGGGGCTGGAGGAGGTTACAGAGATAGGGAGGGGTTTAGGGGCTGGAGGAGGTTACAGAGATAGGGAGGGGTGTTGGGGCTGGAGGAGGTTACGTAGATAGGCAGTGGTTTAGGGGCTGGAGGAGGTTACAGAGCTAGGGACCGGTGTAGGGGTTGGAGGAGGTTACACAGATAGGGAGGGGTGTAGAGGCTAGAGGAGGTTACAGAGATAGGGAGTGTTGTAGGGGCTGGAGGAGGTTACAGAGATAGGGAGGGGGGGTACGGGTTGGAGGAGGTTACAGAGATAGGGAGGGGTCTACGGGCTGGAGGAGGTTACAGAGATTGGGAGGACTGTTGGGGCTGGAGGAGGTTACAGAGATAGGGAGGGGGGGTCCGGGCTGGAGGAGGTTACAGAGATAGGGAGGGTTGTAGGTGCTGGAGGAGGTTAAAGAGATGGAGAGGGGTGTACGGGCTGGAGGAGGTTACAGAGATAGCGAGGAGTGTAGGTGCTGGAGGAGGTTAAAGAGATGGAGAGGGTTGTACGGGCTGGAGGAGGTTACAGAGATAGCGAGGAGTGTAGGGGCTGGAGGAGGTTACAGAGATAGGGAGGGGTGTGGGGGCTGGAGGAGGTTAGAGACATAGGAAGGGGTGTAGGTGCTGGAGGAGGTTACAGAGATAGGGAGGGGTTTAGGGGCTGGAGTTTTTTACAGAGATAGGGAGTGGTGTAGGGTCTGGAGGAGGTTACAGAGATAGGGAGGGGTGTAGGGGCTGGAGGAGGGTACAGAGATAGGGAGGGGTGTATGGTCTGGAGGAGGTTGCAGAGATAGAGAGGGGTGTAGGGGCTGGAGGAGGTTACGTAGATAGGCAGTGGTTTAGGGGCTGGAGGTGGTTTCAGAGCAAGGGACCGGTGTAGGGGTTGGAGGAGGTTACATAGATAGGGAGCGGTGTAGAGGTTGGAGGAGGTTACAGAGATAGGGAGGGGTGTAGAGGCTGGAGGATTTTTCAGAGATAGGGAGGGTTGTAGGGGCTGGAGGAGGTTACAGAGATAAGGATGGTTGAAGGTGTTGGAGGGGATGACAGAGAAAGTGTGGGATGTAGGGGCTGGAGGAGGTTACAGAGATAGGGAGGGGTGTAGGGGCTGGAGAAGGTTACAGAGATAGGGAGCGGTGTAGGGGCTGGAGGAGGTTACAGAGATAGGGAGGGGTGTTGGGGCTGGAGGAGGTTACGTAGATAGGCAGGGGTTTCGGGGCTGGAGGAGGTTACAGAGCTATGGACCGGTGTAGGGGTTGGAGGAGGTTACACAGATAGGGAGAGGTGTAGGTGTTGGAGGAGGTTACAGAGATAGGGAAGGGTGTAGAGGCTAGAGGAGGTTACAGAGATAGGGAGGGTTGTAGGGACTGGAGGAGGTTACAGAGATAGGGTGGGGGGGTACGGGGTGGAGGAGGTTACAGAGATAGGGAGGTGTCTACGGGCTGGAGGATGTTACAGAGTTTGGGAGGGCTGTTGGGGCTGGAGGAGGTTACAGAGATAGGGAGGGGGGGTCCGGGCTGGAGGGGGTTACAGAGATAGGGAGGGCTGTAGGGGTTGGAGGCGGTTACAGAGATAGGGAGGGGTGTATGGGCTGGAGGAGGTTACAGCGATAGCGAGGGGTGTAGGGGCTGGAGGAGGTTACAGAGATAGAGAGGGGTGTACGGGCTGGAGGAGGTTACAGAGATAGGGAGGAGTGTAGCTGCTGGAGGAGGTTACAGAGATAGGGAGGTGTGTTGGGGCTGGATGAGGTTAGAGAGATAGGAAGGGGTGTAGGTGCAGGAGGAGGTTACAGAGATAGGGAGGGGTTTAGGGGCTGGAGTTTTTTATAGAGATAGGGAGTGGTGTAGGGTCTGGAGGAGGTTACAGAGATAGGGAGGGGTGTAGGGGCTGGAGGATGGTACAGAGATAGGGAGGGGTGTATGGTCTGGAGGAGGTTGCAGAGATAGGGAGGGGTGTAGGGGCTGGAGGAGGTTACGTAGATAGGCAGTGGTTTAGGGGCTGGAGGAGGTTTCAGAGCTAGGGACCGGTGTAGGGGTTGGAGGAGGTTACAGAGATAGCGAGGGGTGTAGAGGCTGGAGGAGTTTTCAGAGATAGGGAGGGTTGTAGGGGCTGGAGGAGGTTACAGAGAGAGGGAGGGGTGTAGGGGCTGGAGGAGTTTACAGAGATAGGGAGGGCTGTTGGGGCTGGAGTTGTTTACAGAGATAGGGAGGGGTGTACGGGCTGGAGGAGGTTACAGAGATAGGGAGGTTTGTTGGGGCTGGAGGAGGTTACAGAGATAGGGAGGGGTGTACGGGCTGGAGGAGGTTACAGAGTTAAGGAGGGCTGTTGGTGCTGGAGGAGGTTACAGAGATAGGGTGGGGTGTAGTGGCTGGAGGAGGTTACAGAGATAGGGACGAGTGTAGGGTCTGGAGGAGGTTACAGAGATAGGGAGGGTTGTAGGGGCTGGAGGAGGTTACAGAGATAGGGAGGGATGTAGGGGCTGGAGGAGGTTACAGAGATAGGGATGGTTGTAGGGGCTGGAGGAGGTTACAGAGATAGCGAGGGGTGTAGGGACTGGAGGAGGTTACAGAGATAGGGAGGGGTGTAGGGGCTGGAGGAGGTTACAGAGATAGGGTGTGTTGTAGGGGCTGGAGGAGGTTACAGAGATAGGGAGGGGTGTCGGGACTGGAGGAGGTTACAGAGATAGGGAGGGGTGTAGGGGCTGGAGGAGGTTACAGAGATAGGGAGGGGAGTAGGGGCTGGAGGAGGTTACACAGATAGGGAGTGGTGTAGGGGCTGGAGGGGATAACATATATAGGGAGGGTTGTAGGGGCTGGAGGAGGTTACAGAGATAAGGAGGGTTGAAGGTGTTGGAGGGGATGACAGAGAGAGTGTGGGATGTAGGGGCTGGAGGAGGTTACAGTGATAGGGAGGGGTGTAGGGGCTGGAGGAGGTCACAGAGATAGGGAGGGGTGTTGGGGCTGGAGGAGGTTACAAAGATAGGGAGGGTGTAGGGACTGGAGGAGGTTACAGAGATAGGGAGGTGTGTAGGGGCTGGAGGAGGTTACAGAGTTAGGGAGGGGTATAGGGGCTGGAGGAGGTTACAGAGAGAGGGAGGGGTGTAGGGGCTGGAGGAGTTTACAGAGATAGGGAGGGTTGTAGGGGCTGGAGGAGGTTACAGAGAGAGGGAGGGTTGTAGGGGCTGGAGGAGGTTACAGAGAGAGGGAGGAGTGTAGGGGCTGGAGGAGGTTACAGAGATAGTGAGGGGTGTTGGGGCTGGGGGAGTTTACAGAGATAGGGAGGGGGGGTACGGGTTGGAGGAGGTTACAGAGATAGGGAGGGGGGGTACGGGTTGGAGGAGGTTACAGAGATAGGGAGGGGGGGTACGGGTTGGAGGAGGTTACAGAGATAGGGAGGGTTCTACGGGCTGTAGGAGGTTACAGAGTTTGGGAGGGCTGTTGGGGCTGGAGGAGGTTACAGAGATAGGGAGGGGGGGTCCGGGCTGGAGGAGGTTACAGAGATAGGGAGGGGCGTAGGGGCTGGAGGAGGTTACAGAGATGGGGAGGGGTGTAGGGGCCGGAGGAGGTTACAGAGATAGGGAAGGGTGTAGGGGCTGGAGGAGGTTACAGAGATAGGGAGGGGTGTTGGGGCTGGAGGAGTTTACAGAGATAGGGAGGGGTTAGGGGCTGAAGGAGGTTACAGCGATCGGTAGGGGTGTAGGGGTTGGAGGAGGTTACAGAGATAGGGAGGGGTGTAGGGGCTGGAGGAGGTTACAGAGATAGGGACGGGTTTAGGGCCTGGAGGAGGTTACGTAGATAGGCAGGGGTTTAGGGGCTGGAGGAGGTTACAGAGCTATGGACCGGTGTAGGGGTTGGAGGAGGTTACACAGAAAGGGAGCGGTGTAGGTGTTGAAGGAGGTTACAGAGATAGGGAGGGGTGTAGAGGCTAGAGGAGGTTACAGAGATAGGGAGGTGTTTAGGGTCTGGAGGAGGTCACAGAGATAGGGAGGGGTGTGACCAATGGAAAGGTCAAAAACAAGGATGGAAATTATAAAATCAATGCGTTTTTGGACTAGGAGCCAATGTAGGTCAGAGAACTCCCAGGCACCTGGCTAGGAATGACTTTAACAAACAGATCTGATGCAATAGGAATTGGGTGTGAACGAGGTTTATTGCGAGTTAGGATGCAGGCAGCAGCATATTGGATAAACTGAAGTTTATGGAGGTGCAAACAGGGCCTGGGAGAGGAGGGTACACAAGATGCTAATCACCGAGGCCTGGGGCTTAGGAGGACCTGGGCTCGAGTCCTACTTTTCTATATAGAAACTCGAAGTGGTGCATCATTAGTTAATCATTCAGAAGTGAAATCTCATTTCCCACCATTTCCTGCTTATTTCCTTTGCCACTAATAAGTGGGCATGAGGAGCGGAGTACTGCAGAGGGGCCGGGCGGGTGGGGGCTGTGTTCGATTTACGTGAGGTTTCGGCTTTCCATTGGTCTGTGGCGCTGTCCATCAATTGAAAACCTACACAGGATTGGTTGGGCTGGTGCGAATGGGTACAGACATGTGCATGTTAGGTGAAAATGTTAAAGTGCTGGATAGAGGCACCAGTAGGGTGAAATGCAACCTGAACAAAAACAAAAACAGAATTACCTGGAAAAACTCAGCAGGTCTGGCAGCATCGGCGGAGAAGAAAAGAGTTGACGTTTCGAGTCCTCATGACCCTTCGACAGAACTTGAGTTCGAGTCCAAGAAAGAGTTGAAATATAAGCTGGTTTAAGGTGTGTGTGTGGGGGGCGGGGAGAGAGAGAGAGAGAGAGAGGTGGAGGGGGGGGTGTGGTTGTAGGGACAAACATGTAACCTGGTTCATTTCTTTGGATTTTAAATTATCTGCTATGTGTATGCCAAGAGTTCAAGTGTGCAGGTTCTGGAATTTAAAACATGGATCATATTTGATTCACTGTTTTTCATCTCAAATTCCTCAACTATTTAGGCCAATAAAATGTGATTTGTTGTTATATTCAAACAATGTCCACTATATCTAATTATTTCAAGTTATATTTTGAGGCGATGGGTTTTTTTTTATCAATTGGTCAACACTGTACAGTGCATTTTAAGTGATCCTGAATTCTGAACTTCCTTGGTAGGTAACTATTGATTGTGATCATGTGGGCTTTAACATGAAACCTGCAACTTGGAAAATTCTCACTGGAACAGTTTCCAAAACAAAATAAAAACAGCTCTGATTTTTTAAAGGCAGTGAAAACCTGATCCTCAGGTGATTGCTCTTTTTCTTCATCCATGCAGATGGTTTGTGTTTATTGGAGCATTTTACAGAAGCCAAGCAGCTGAACCCGGGCCATTGTTTAATGACTAAACATGAGCCGTATTCCCCTTTGAAGCTGTGTGACAGTTAGTCAGAAAATTCATAGGATGTATAATTTATCCGATATAATATCAGTCTGACATTTTGCGATGAAAAGCTGAGCTCAGGGTGGAATAGGACACTGAGATTGCAATTCGATTCAGCTTGAGATGGTGAATAAGGAGCGAGACAGAATGGTGCTGTTTAACGTAACTAACTGGAGGATGTTACAGCTCAGTTAAGACTGGATCTTAGATGAGGCTGGCAATGCAGAGGCGGTGGAGGTGTGGTGAGAGTTGGCAGAGCAGATAGAGCTGGGCGAGCTCAATCAACATACATGTAAAAGCTGGTACATACACGGGTAGGAAGAGAAGCCATTGTGGGAGAAGTTCTGGCTCCAACCAAATAGGTAAGACTGGAACTAAGTGAGGGAATCCCACTGAGCTGGTTGGCAGTGAAAATGAATTATGGAAAGTATGTATTGGTGGGGCTGCTGCAATAGCTGCAGGAAGACCAAGGCCAGATATACAATTCGGTCACAGTCACAGAGGATGTCATTGCAACTTCACTAGCTGCTATTTTAATGCTGTGGCTTTGGCACAATCCTGATTGGAGAAATTCAAAAATGGACTTGCAGGAAGGATGGACATGGGAGGCACCAAGATGTTCAGGGGCAAAGGATGTTGGAGATAAAGTGGTGGTTTGCAAGGTCAGAGGGGGAATGAGAGTTGTTTATTTTTAGGGGAGGAGTTTTGAATGTGGAAGGGACAGTAGGTGAGGATCGAAAAATTTATAAACCATTTCAGCTAGCATGGGGGCCAGGAAAGGGAGTCGGTTGGTCAGTAGTTTAGTGGGATTCAGGTGGAAAGAGTACAAAAGTCAGGAAGTTATTCTAAATCTATATACACCTGGAGTACTGTGTTCAATTCTGGACATCCAGACCTCAGGAAAGGAGAGGAGATTTGGGAGAGGCTGGAGTAGAGATTTACTAGATTGGTTCAGGGATGAGGGATTACAGCTACAGAAGCTGGGGTTGCTCTCCTTAGAGGAGAAAAAGCTAAGAAGAGATTTGATAAATGTATTTGAAATCATGAAGGGTTTAGATATAGAAAACAAAGAGAAACTGTTTCCAGTGGCTGAAGGATCAAGAACCAGAGGACACCAATTTAAAGATCAGAGCCGACGTGAGGAAAATTTCTTTTTCTGCAATGTATGTTTGGGATGCTCTGCCTGACAAGGTGTTGGAAACAGGTTCAACAGAAGTTTTCCAAAGGGAACTGGATAAGTATTTGGAAAGAGAAAACATTTACAGGGATGTGGGGAAAGAGCCGTACTAACTGCTCTTTGAAAGAGCTTGCCCAGACTCGATGGGTCAAATGGCCTCCTTCTGTGCTGTACTATTTCATTTACTTTTTGGAATCCATGGTACATGGCTGTCTTTGTGTGGAAATGACAAAGGTTAAATCCTACAAATGACGGATGGACTGCCATTCACTGACCTTTGAGTCGGAGGATATGAAATGAAAGATTTAACTGTTTAAATGACTTCCAGAGAGACCTTTGGACAGAGGGTGAAAATGAATATGGTGCAGAATGTTTTGATGAGTTGATTCATTGCCATTTAAAATTAATATTGTGTGTGCAAAGAAATTGAAATTCCAGAAAAAAACAGAATTGTTGAACTTATTTAAATTCAATAATTTAAAACTGTTACATAATGTGATCAGTGGGACCAGAAACAAGAGAAGTACCAGAGCCCATGGCTTCCCTCCTTGACCCTGGATGCAAAGTGGGAGTCCAGTCAGGACTGAATTGGAATAGTCGTGTTTGGAGGTATCAAAACCATGGATGCAGAGCCACGTCTATATGGATATCAGATGCACATAGATTGCATGGTTCTGATGTTGCTAGGGGAGAAAATTGGCCTTTGGCAATAGTGCAGAACATGTGATAACAAATCAAGTGTTTTACTTCTCTCTTTAATTTTCTGTTCAATTAAAATCTCTGGAAAAGGAAGCAGGGGAAATTGTAGGAGATAAATTGCACCCCCATTGCGAAATATTGGTGCCGATTTCTTATTTTATATTAGTTGGTTATTCGATTCACAGAAGGAATAACCTCAGAAAATGACCCATAATCAAATGTTGCAATAGAAATTATGTTCATCAATATTCAAAGATAGAATGACGATCAAAATGCTTGGAAGTTCTTGGAATTGTGGAGTTTCTTTGTAGTATTTCATGTGAATTTTCAGTCTTTTTCTTCTCTAAAATGTGAACTGTTACATGAATCACAGAGAAGGTCACCGAATCCATGGTGATTACTTTGCATTTTCTGTGTTCGTTCTCTAAGCTACCTTGCATAGAAGAGAAAGTTTCATTTCAACTGGCCTTAACTGAAGTGACTCATAATTATTACAACAATATCACTAACACCTTTCGTTTCATAGCATTTCCTCATTTTGAAAGAGAAATGGATATTCCATCAGGGACTGTGACTGTTCCAACAGTATTAGATATACTAGCAGTAACGCTTCAACTATTAATCACAAAAGTTGATCAGTTCTTGAGTTCCTAAGTGAATAATGTAGCTTGACAAAACAAATTAATACTTTTTATTAAAATATGACACTGCTCTCTTTAAATAGCACAGCCTAAATTATAAAACTGATTGTCCATGATAAGGAGAAGTGCAATTGTTCAGATAAAAAGCCTTCTTTCTTTCATTGTTTTTATTTCTAACTGAGATATAAGATGCTAAAACTGCCAATATAAGGTTTCAAACAGAAATCTGCAGTTTATTTCTGTATTTATCAAATGCTGAAACTGCCACATTTAAAGTGAAAAAGAAACAAATAAAATTGTTGCCTTCCTGATCCTAATGTGTTGTTGTGTGTATCTGACTGAATAAAGTTAAATTGTGACTGCAGCTTTCACTCACCTCCCTCTATTGCAACAGGATCTGTAAGATGATGATATGCAAATATCAAAAGGTTTTGTGTTTCTGCACGTGCAACAGTTTTATGGAAAGGACATATTGGCCCAAATCTCCCAGTCTCCCATTGTTGTTTATGGGAGTTACCCAGAGTCACAGAAGTCATCTAATGAACTTTTAACAAAAGCGTAAAACATTTCTTCAACAAGAAAAGATGAACTATATTCCAATACTCCTTCACCCACAACTATACCTTTTACAGATATATACAGATTTGTAAGGATAACACAAATTACAAAAGCTATCTTATACTCTACTGCATACAGTAAATACACAGTCCATGTAAATCTATGGCACGCTGTGGTCAGACACACCCACACTCTGAAATCAAGTGACAGATGTCACCTCAACCAAATGCTATGGATCTCTCCTCAACTCCCCCCAGACGCTTGTCACATTGTGAACCAACCAGTCTCACTGAATTCCATCCTTCACATGAGGGATTCCAATCTCCACTCTCCAGGACCTCACCTTGGAATCATCTCCCAAACTGACATTTTCTCTCAGGTGCCTTCTGCAAGGGTTCACCTCCAAGGTCTCTAACTCTTTTTCTGATATCCCTCTTCCCTTGGTCACCGCATGCATTCAAACTGTCTTCCACACTCTCTGTCTCACCATCTCAGCTGTCAACAGTACACCACTGTGTCACATGCCCATAGCAAAGAGGTACAGACCTTCAGTTGTCTCCTTGAACCTTCTTGCCTCTTGCAAGCTGTTCTCAATTTAAATCTGAAGCTTGGAGCCTTTCTCTCTGCCCCTCACTCTTAACTTCACTTAACAGGATCTTTTCCAGGCTCCTGTCCTTACTTTGGCTAGAATGACTTCTTGGGATGTTCTCTTCTTCCACTCCCCTGGATTTTTGTGGTAATTTCTTTAGCTTGGGGCTGTCTACCTGTCCCCTTTACTCCAGTCTCTCCTGGCAGCTACTTTCAACCAACTTTAGCTTGAGGTTGGCTATCTGTCCCTTCTAGGCTGCTTCTGCTTCACAGCTGTCTTCAGCCAACTGAACTCCAACAGCTTCCAAAATCAATTACTGTTTCTAGCTTTTGTATTTATGTGCCTGTGGGAGGGACCTGCCTCTCTGGCCCCCTATTACTTGGCAACAGCCGGTTTTTTTCCTACTCTTGTTTGGTTAACTTAGCTTACAGTCATAAAAAAAACTTATTAGAAATGCAGGCACCTTTTTAAAATGAAACTAAAACTCCATTTGACCTTTCTTAACACACACATACCGAAATGTAAATCAAACTTAAACCTTAAAGCTAAAATTCATCCTAATACCTACAAATACCAATATAAATTACTTAACCTATTTCTATTTCCTAACACAATCTTGTTGCAAACTGCCTTTCACCACATAGAGAAAGCAAACAAAACAATCTGAACCCAGTCCCTTCCTCAGTGCTCTAATGAGGATTTGTTTTGTGTTAACAAAAGTTAAATTTCCATTCCAATTAAAATGTATGTTCCTGCAAAAATGAAGACATTGTTAATGTAGCAGCTTTAAAGAGATTGTAACAAGGACATTGCTGACAAAGACAAAATATTCAAAATGCTGATACATATTGAGTGATCTGACGTTTATATGGAGATCTGTGTATGAATATAAGTGCAAGCAAAGATTGTGCTGATATGACACATTTCTGAAGGACGGCTAGCAAGCAAGGAGACCTCAACAATAGGTTAAAACAAGATAAAGGAGCATAACCAATACTGGATGTCAGATGTTATGATAAGGAAGCTGTGGAACTGGTCATCTCAAGTGAACTGTTAAAAGCATGAAGAGGATAAGGAAACTGCTGTTTTTTAGAGTAGAGAAGATGGAAGACGACCATCTTCCAAAGAAGTAGAAAGAAAAGAAAACAAAATCCTAGTTTGTGTAAACACAAGTATATTTATATTTGCAAGTCTATTTAAGCATGTGCATGTGTTTATCAAATGTTAACAAATATAGCCAAGGTTAGCTAGCAACGCATCATGAAATTAAATAAATATTGAAGATTAATCAAGTTCGGTGACTCCCTCTATCCTTGGCTTTAATCTAATTGGGAATTGAAAATACATTGGTTTGACACTTCCCGACAAATAGGGGGATACATTGGGTATTGTAAGGATCAGTATCCAATTGAGAAAATAAATTATCCTTGATCCATTGAGTGATTATGTGTGACTGGCATAGGCACTCTCTATGTCAAGAACATTGTCATTACTTACTTTACACCACATTGTCTTGTTAACTTGCTAATCAAAATGATCACCTCCAACAATAAATGATGCTGTTTAGCTTGATCTGCTGTGCTAAATGAATAAAACCATTTGAATATTTCAGGTGCAACTATCTCAGGATGATTTCCATTTACTCAAACTAATCTTGTATAATTATATTAACTGCTTTGTCTGATAGGCCAGATAATGGATTTAATCACCAACCCACATAGTTTGTATATTGCTGGGAGCAGATTCATTTTAATTTCACAGCAGCACCATGATAGGATTAGAAGATTGTGCTGATAGGGTTAGGAGGATGGGAGGAGGCTTGTGTGCAGCATAAACGCGAACATAGGCAAATCTGAGCTGAATTAGCTATATCTGTACCATAAAGTATATGTGATTATTAATGCTCGGTCCAGAACCCAAGAGAAGGGGGTGCAGAAGGTGCTAATCACTGTAGCCCATGCCTAGCGGGGGGCCTGGGCTCAGACAGCATCTCCCCTCTTTCATGTCGCCACCTCACACCCTGGGAGGTAGTGAGTGAGTGAGTGAGTGAGTGCGTGCGTGCTGTGGGCCCTCAAGGGGCCCAGGACCTCCAGACTTAAATCGCAGCGTTTGCATTACTGGCAGCGCCACTCACTCAGTAAGCGGCACTCAGACAATCCACATCTGACCCAAAACACGGTCTTTGTCCCTGATTGGACAGAGCTCCTGGGTATGGCATCCTGATTGGCTGCCTCCAGGGAGATCCACCTTACAGGCGCACCAGGGGCATTGCACTCCCACCCATCCCTCGCACCCCCCCCACCTTACCCCCACACCCCACCAGGCCTTGCTTGCTCCAATTCATGGTTCTCCTGCCCCTTCTGACTGTACCCCACATGGTTCCAACTCCGTATGGCGATGGTCAGGTGGTAGAGGTATGGATTTGGGATGCAGATTAAAAAGGAACTTATATTGCTGGTCTTCCGAGCTACTGGTGGGAGTGCACAGGGTGGGACCCCCTGATTCCAGGAAGCTCTGAGTCATTCTGGGAGGGTTGGGAACCCCAGTCCATCAGCTTATGACAGGATGAACCCAAATCCAAGTCACTGTTACCCATCAGCAGGGCAGGAGATTTGCAGGGTCTTTCCACAGGGAATAGCAGCCAGTGGTCCCAACATGGGCAATACTGGCCTAGTAGGAGAATGGGCTGCAAGGCAAAGAGCTGAGGAAAGCACGAGAGAGAGAGAGAGAAAGTGCACGAGTGAGCAAGAGGTGAGGGAGTGAGAGGGGGTAAAGGATGAGAGGAGGAGAGATTGAGGGAGAGTGAGTGAGGGGGAGAGAGCGAGCGGAGAGAGTGAGAGGGGTGCAAGGGAGAGGGTGAGAGGAGGGAGCGATTGTGAGGGAGAGTGAGGGAGTGAGAATGAGGAGGAGAGATTGAGGGGGGAGAAAGTGAGGGGGGCAAGTGAGAGAGGGGGAGAGAGTGAGGGGGGAGGGAGAGATTGTGAGGGATGGAGAGAGAGAAAGAGGGGGAGCAGTTGAACACCCTGAAATAGAAAGGATATCAAAATAATAGAAAAGGGCCAGGGTATTATGAAAGACGAGGAGGTAGGGTCAGGAAGAGAAAGCTGAGAAGTTTGGACTTTTTCACTAAAGTGGTAAAGAGTGAGAGAGAGAGAGTGTGTGAGAGAAAGCGAGAGATCCCTGTGACAATGAGTGAGCCAGACACACAGACACACACACACACACAGGCCACAGAGACTGCTTGGTGCAGGGACCACGTACACACGCACCCTTTCCCCTATCCCACTCCTCCTCCTCCTTCCCCAAAAACCTATCCACACACTGGGCAGGGAGAGGAGGGAAACCCAGGCTGGAGAGCAACTCGCTTCCAACCCCCACTTTCATATGAATTCTGTTGAGACCAGCTCGGAGTGTGTTCCACCGATGCCAAAAGCAAGGTCGGTGTTAGTTAAAATCAATTCCTTAGCTCGGGCCTGGTCCCCAGCCCTTCCCTGACCACCACGAGTTAGAGCCTAAACTGGCTCTCTCTAGCTCTGCTTCGTGAGTGAAAATTTATCAGTTAGATCTGCTGCTTGGCACTTTTTAATGGTCTTTTTTATGAATTACCCATGTTTTAAAATGATCAGTTTGTTGCTCTGAATTTGTTGTTTATGTTTTCTTCACACCTTAGCAATTTTTTTGGGGAATTCATGTTTAATGTTGTGCCAAACACTTCTCCGGCAGCTGTTGCTGGGTTTCTTACTGAAGGGGAGTGAGAGGCACACAAGAGTCTGATTGCTGTCTGCAGGCCTGGAGAAAGGGGGTGGGGTGGGGGGAGGTGGGGGGTGGGGGGGGAGGTGGGGGTAGGGGGGTTGTTGGGGGTGGGGGTCATTCCCTGAGTCAGGGCCTGCGCTCTTTTGTGCATGTGTGCGGAAGAGCTCAGAAATCTCCCTGAGGCACAGAGGTGGCTCAGGGAGATTAGTTTAAGCTTTAAAAAGCTAAATAAAGAAAAGAAAACATTTTAAGACCTGTCCCCTCATGTGACAGTGTCACATGAGCTGGGACATGTCAATGAATTTTTAAAACAATTTTTATTCAATTTATCAACACTTCATGAAACCTCGTCCTGCCCGTGGATGAGGTTCCATGGTAAATGCTGAGGTCGCCTGGGCTCTTCACCTGCCCAACAACCTTAAGCTTGGACGAGCAGCTCATTTAATTGATAAAATTAGTTTTAAACAGGCCTTAACAGGCCTTTGACAGCTCGGTGGGCCTGTATCCGAGTCGGCTGTGCGCCCGCCGAACTGAAAATCTAATTGACACGCGGTGATGTCGGGACACACGCCCGAGGTCACCCTGGGTCTTTTTACACCCCAGCGAGTGGGTCCCACCCCCGCTCACCGAGCCGAAAGTTCTGGCCTGTATTTCAAACTGCCAGCATCTGCAGTACTTTGCTCTCCTGTTATATACCCCTTGCTGGGCACTTGTAAATATGGTTAGTTTCAATTTAAAATGAGAAAATATTTATCACTCAATGCAAAGTATAATTTTTCTGTTAAGAAAGGATAGAAATAGCGCATTATTGCAGGTGAATTAGTCGGTGCTAAATTACTGAATGGTTTTGCCACCGACTCCCACAGTTACCTCAACTACAGCTCCTCACACCCCGCTTCCTGTAAGGACTCCTCCACCTCCTTCACCTCCATCGCATCTGTTCCGATGATGCCACCTTCTGAAATGGCGCTTCTGACATTTCCTCCTTCTTCTTTAATTGAGGTTTCCCCTGACTGTGGTTGACAGGGCCTCAACAGTGTCTAACCCATCTCCCGTGCCTCTGCCCTCATCCCTTCCCCGCTCTCCCAGAACCATGATCGTGTCCGCCTTGTCCTCACTTATCACCCCACCAGCCTCCACATTCAAAGGATCATCCTCCACCACTTCCGCCAATTCCAGCATGATGCCACCACCAAACACATCTTCCCCTCACCCCCACTGTCAGCATTCCCTAGGGACTGTTCCCTCCGGGACACCCTGCTCCACTCCTCCATCACCCCCAACACCTTACCTTCCCATGCAATCGTAGAAGGTGTGCTACCTGCCCCTTTACCTCCTCCATCCTCACTGCCCAAGGGCCCAAACAATCCTTTCAGATGAAGCAGCATTTCACTTGCACCTCCTTCAATTTGATCTCCTGCTTTTTCTGCTCCCAGTGCAGTTTCCACTACGTTGGGGAGATCAAACGCAGACTGGGTGACCGCGTGGCAGAACACCTTCGATCTGTCTGCAAGAATGACCCAGACCTCCCTGTCGCTTGCCATTTCAACACTCCACCCTGCTCTCATGCCCACATGTCCGTCCTTGGTCTGCTGCATTGTTCCAGTGAAGCCCAACGCAAATTGGAGGAACAGCACCTCATCTTCCAACTAGGCACTTTACAGCCTTCCGGACTGAATATTGAATTCAACAACTTCAGACCGTGAACTCTCTCCTCTATCTTTACCCCTTTTTAAATCTTTTTTTGAAATGTATTTTTATTTTTATTTATTTATTATTTATATTCATTTATTCACTTTTTAATCCTTTTTCCCCAACCACCTCCTCCTCTCCCCCCACAAGGCCCTCTGTCACTTGCTTCTATGTTGTGCTTTCACAGGGTGCAGACCCTTGTTCTGCTATTAACGCAGTCTGCTTTCTTACCTCTTTGCCACGATCAGCACTTTCTTTAGTCTTCACCATTACCATTAAACTCCCTTTGTCTTGTGTTCATGACATCTTTGTCAATCTCTCCTTAGCCCCCACCTATCGCTGGCCTTCTATCCAGCTTCACCTGTCCCACCCCTTCTTAAACAGTATAAGATCTTCTATCACATTTCTACTTCTCTTTAGCCCTGAAGAAGGGTCATACGGACTCGCAACGTTAACTCCGTTTCTCTCTCCGCAGATGCTACCAGACCTGCTGAGTTTTTCCAACATTTTCTGTTTTTGTTTCAGATTTCCAGCATCTGCAGGATTTTGCTTTTATCAAGTCTTTTGGATGTTGCTGTCTGGATAGTGCATAGGGCCAGATTCAAAGAATCAGAGTTGGTTGCACAACATGAGCGACCAAGTTGTGGGTAATTGTCTGACAAAACTGTAGTTGGAAAATGTTTCATACTGAAACATGAGCTTTCGATAGGCTTTTTAAGTAGAGGCATAGATACAAAAGCCAAAAAAGTTTTGTTAAATCTATAAAACAGTTTGATCCTACCGTCACTATGGTTCCCAATCCTGGGCACCTGAACGATCTGAGGGAGAGTGTTAAAGGAGGTGAGGGTGGGATAAGGGGCCTAGAAACAGGAGACGCACCAGGCCCATGATTCCTCCCCTTGGCCCTGGCTGGATCCTTTTAAGGCCAAATGGGAAAAAATGTCACAATCGTCCCCGGGGCAAGGTCCCCCCCAATTTGTTCTGCTCCCAGGTGAGGAAGGATGAACTGGTTCCCTTCTTTATTCAAACACCTGGGTTGGTCGCAACAAGGTTAATTTAAAAAGGATCCCATTCCTCAGTGGATACCTTTCCCCAGTCCAAATGGATTTATGTTTTAGAAGGAGCCAATTTAACCAGGCTTCCTTGAGTCAAAGAAAGAGTAAGTTTATTATTACTAAAAACCCGAGAAAAAATAATAAAAACACAACACACATACACACAGATAAGAAATGAGAAATTGAGTCCAAAAATAAAAGTTAAAAAAATATGAATCAGTCTTTGGCTTGTCTGTGAGGACTAGGTGGTGAAAGGTTGTGGACGTGAAGTTAGGTGATTCCAGAAGAGCTGATTTTGGCAGTTGAACAGTTGGTTTGGAGACACTTGATTCTGCAGTTTAGCTGAAGGTGTTATCCTGTTTCCTTTTTGACTGTAGCTTTGTTGACTTGTGACTTGCCTCCAGCAACAGAGAAAGACTTTTTTTTAACCTGAAAGCTACAGGGATGTCTAGTTGATGTTCTTCAGCTGTGACCTTCAAAGCTCACACCAGCACACCAGAACTAGAATACCAAAACTAGCACAGACTGACCGGGTTTGCAGCTGACCTCTTAGCTCCTTTTCTTGTGTATTCCTGGAAAGGAAAAAATAAACATGTCTTTCACCCAGAATCTGTTTTCTTTCAACTCAGACCATTTCCACATTCTGAGATATAACTCAGCAGGAGATGGTTTCTGCTGAGATGGTTATCAGTCTCCATTGTCTCTGCAACCACAGGAGATTAAAGTTCAGCCTTTTGCATTGCATCACTCCCTTTCAAGTCTCTCTCTCTGAAGTAGGCCTTGACACCTTTTCAGTGCGACATTCCATTCTCTGGACTAGTCAGTCAACTGTAATCCACATTGGAATTTTCCAGCAAGTGGTTACTTTACTTTCTCAGCCAGCTTTTGCTTGTATGCGTTTTTTTTTTAAAAAAGCCCCATGTCTTACTTAAAAAGTTCAATATTTCTGTAAGTAATTTGTGGTGATGATCTGCTGTCATGACAAAAGAAACTCAAAATGTGACAGATGGTACTCACAGGATATTTGGGATTACTGTTCAAATTGAAGCTCATTTCAACTCGATAATCATTGTTTGTTTAATGTGGGGATGCACGTACAGAAAATATTACAGAAAAGCAACAAAAGAAATCAGTCTTGCCTCTAAATCCACAAATAACTCAATGACAAAAAAATGCTTGAAAATGCTTGGAGAATTATTAATATAAAAATAGAAAATGCTGGAAATGCAGAGGGAATCAGAGAGAAAGGCGAAATTATCTCTCTGGCTGTGATCTGATCAAGAGCATAGCTCTAAAACATTAATACCTCTCTTCTCTTTACACATACTGACTGAATCTGTCTAATTCTCGCATTTTTTATTTTAATTTAATATATCCAAGATTCACATGTATATTGTTTAATTATTCCACAGCTTTGTTCTAAGAATAATGCTGTATTACTCACTAATGCACAACAAACACAGATGCACAACTCTACTTTCTACTCCAAATTATTATCACTTTTGTTGAAGTTATCTTTAAATTTGACATGTGGATGCTTTTGGAAATAGTTTGTGATGGATAAAATTCACTTCTCTGCTGGTCCTGTCCACTTCAGTGCCCCTGCTGTCAGAGATGCCATCATTTGAAAAATAAATTGATAAAAGATCACAGGGCATGATTCAAAACAGGGGAGTTCTCCTTGTGTTCGGGTAACATATAATCCATCCCTCAGTCAACATGACCAACACAGATTAACTGGTTATTAATCTCATGGCTGTTTGTCGGTTGTTGGGGTGTGAAAATTGAATGTTGTGTTTCACTACAAACACAACATCAAACACTTTTCTGAGGATGTAAAAGCACTGTACAAATAGATGCTTTTCCTTCTATTCCTCCTTCCCTCCCTCCATTCATTCCTTTTGTCCTACCACAAGCTCTCTGTTCTCTGTTTTTGAAGATTTTTTGAAATCCATTAGCCCACTTGCTCTCTGGACTGACCTTTTTGTTGCTGGAGGCATCTTATTAGCTATTTACATCTACAAGATTGTACAAAAGCTTCATCTGACTTCTGACACTCTTTCATTGGGATTAGTCTTGGATCAAGAGATGATGATTAGTTGTTACAATGAAGTGCTATTTAATCTAGCTTGTCCATCCGTCAGATAGTCCCTAAAGGGAAACAGCTTAAACAGGCACATCCTAAAATCAATTAACCCCCATAGCTACTGGTAAACCCCCACAGCTGCTGATAAACACCCACTGCTGCTGGTAAACATGCACAGATGCTGGTTAAACCCCCATAGCTGCTGGTAAACATGCACAGATGCTGGTTAAACCCCCATAGCTACTGGTAAACACGCACAGATGTTGGTTAAACCCCCATAGCTACTGGTAAACCCCCACAGCTGCTGGTAAACACCCACTGCTGCTGGTAAACACGCACAGATGCTGGTTAAACCCCCATAGCTGCTGGTAAACATGCATGGCTGCTGGTAAAACCCCACAGCTACTGGTAAACCCCCACAGCTACTGGTAAATCCCCACAGCTGTTGGTAAACCCCAACAGCTGCTGGTAAACCCCCACAGCTGTTGGTAAACCCCAACAGCTGCTGGTGAACCCCCACAGATGCTGGTAAGTATGCACAGCTGCTGGTTAAACCCTCACAGCTGCTGATAAACCCCACAGCTGCTGGTTAAACCCTCACAGCTGCTGATAAACCCCCACAATTGCCGGTTAAACCTCCACAGATGCTGGTTAAACCCCCACAGATGCTGGTAAACCCCCACAGTTGCTGGTTAAACCTCCACAGATGCTGGTTAAACCCCCACAGCTGCTGGTTAAACCCCCACAGATGCTGGTTAAACCCCCACAGATGCTAGTTAAACCCCCACAGATGCTGGTAAACCCCCACAGTTGCTGATTAAGCCTCCACAGATGCTGGTTAAACCCCACAGCTGCTGGTTAAACCCCCACAGATGCTGGTAAACCCCCACAGTTGCTGGTTAAACCTCCACAGATGCTGGTAAACATGCACAGCTACTGGTTAAACCCCCACAGCTGCTGGTTAAACCCCCACAAACACTGGTTAAACCCCCACAGCTGCTGGTTAAACACCCACGGATGCTGCAATGAGAGGTTAACAAGTGAATAAAAAAAACTGAGGAAAATAATTCTTATTTATTCTACTTGCAAAACACTGTAATGTTGTGAATACACTGACATATTGCTATGTGTTCCTATTGTCAGCCTGTCCAGGCGTTTTGGAACCCAGTATTTGCACATCAAAGTAAGCTGCGCATAATTTTCATTAATTACACATCCAGTAACATCTCAGCTTTAAAGAAATACTTCAAAGAAATTACATTTACCAGCCAGTCTTGGAGCATTTCCCTGACTTCAGCACTGAGTCTAGTACTGACTGAATATGTCATTCTACATCGATATACTGACTTCTCTGTAAATATCCTAAGGAGACCCTGATAAATACTACCCATTGTGTCAATTAAATTTATTTTCCTTTGGTCCTTAAGATAAATTCAGGGAGAAAATGATTATGCAGCATGGGCAGCATTGAACAACACAGGCCTAGATTCCATCCTCACACTGGTTTCAGCGAAAGTAACAGCTAAAACCCTAGGCGAGAGGAGGGGAGTAGCTGATCAGGCTTCCTGCTCCTGAACACTAACTTGGACTGGAAAATGCCCTCCTGCAAATTTTGATTAAACTCAGTTGTGACACTCTTTATGATCTGTAAAGAAAGAAATAAGTTGTATTTCTATAGCAACTCCTATCGCTGCCATCAGAGGAAATAAGCCCCCTTTCTGTAAGAAAGCCCTTGAGAAGGTGGTGGTGATCTGCCTTCACAGAATCACAGGATCCTAACGGCACATAAGGAGGCCATTCGACCCATCATGTCTGCACCAGCTCTCCAAATGAGCATTATGACCTAGTGCCATTGCCCTGCCTTTTCCCCATACCCCTGTGTCAAACCCCTTCTTGAATCGCTGCAGTCCATGTGGTGTACCCACAGCGCTGTTAGGGAGGGAGTTCCAGGATTTTGACCCAGCGACAGTGATATATTTCCAAGTCAGGATGGTGAGTGACTTGGAGGGGAACTTCCAGGTGGTGGTGTTCCCCATCTATCTGCTGCCCTTGTCCTTCTAGATGGTAGTGGTTGTGGGTTTGGAAGGTGCTGTCCAAGGAGTCTTGGTGAATTCCTGCAGTGCACCTTGTAGATGGTACACACTGCTGCCACTTTTTGGCGGTGGTGGAGGGAGTGAATATTTGTGGATCTAGTGCCAATCAAGCAGCTGCTTTGTCCTGGACAGTGTTGTGCTTCCTGAGTGTTGTGGGAGCTGCACTCATCCAGGCAAGTGGAGAGTATTCCATTACACTCCTGACTTGTGCCTTGTAGATGGTGGACAGGCTTTGGGGAGTTAGGGGGTAAGTTATTCAATGCAGGATTCCTAGCCTCTAACCTGTTCTTGTAGCCACAGTATTTATATGGCTAGTCCAGTTCAGTTTCTGGTCAATAGTAACCCCCAGGATGTTGATAGTGGGGGATTCAGTGAGGGTAATGCCATTGAATGTCAAGGGGCAATGGTTAGATTCTCTCTTGTTGGAGATGAACTTTGCCTGACACCTGTGGGGCTGAATGTTAACTTGCCACTTGTCAGCCCAAGCCTGGATATTATCCAGGTCTTGCTGCATTTGGCTATGGACTGCTTCAGTATCTGAGGAGCAGTGAATGGTGCTGAACATTGTGCAATCATCAGCGAACATCCCCACTTCTGACCTTATGATGGAAGGAAGGTCATTGATGAAGCAGCTGAAGATGGTTGGGCCGAGGACACTACCCTGAGGAACTCCTGCAGTGATGTCCTGGATCTGAGATGACTGACCTCCAACAACCACAACCATCTTTCTTTGTGCTAGGTATGACTCCAACCAGCGGAGAGTTTTCCCCCTGATTTCCATTGAATCCAGTTTTGCCTGGGCTCCTTGATGCCACACTCGGTCATATGTGGCCTTAATGTCAAGGGCAGTCACTCTCACCTCACCTCAGGAGTTCAGCTCTTTTGTCCATGTTTGAGCCAAGGCTGTAATGAGGTCAGGAGCAGAGTGACCCTGGTGGAACCCAAACTGAACATCGGTGAACAGGTTATTGCTAAGCAAGTGCCACTTGATAGCACTGTTGATGACCCCTTTCATCACTTTACTCATGATCAAGAGTAGACTGATAGACCAGTAATTGGCCGGGTTGGATTTGTCCTGCTTTTTGTGTACAGGGCATACCTGGGCAATTTTTCACATTTCCGGGTAGATGCCAGTGTTGTAGCTGTACTGGAACAGCTTGGCTAGGGGCATGGCAAGTTCTGGGGCACAAGTCTTCAGTAGTATTGTTGGAATATTGTCAGGTCCCATAGCCTTTGCAGTATCCAGTACCTTTAGCCATTTCTTAATATCATGTGGAGTGAATCGAATTGGCTGAAGACTGGCATCTGTGATTCTGGGAACCTCCAGAGGGGGCAGAGATGGATCATCCACTCGGCACTTCTGGCTGAAGGTGGTTGCAAATGCTTCAGTCTTATCTTTTGCACTGATGTTGCTGGGCTCCTCCATCATTGAGGGTGGGGATATTTGTGGAGCTTCCTTCTCCAGTGAGTTGTTTTATTTTCCACCACCATTCACGACTGAATGTGGCAGGATCAGACTGAATCACAGAGCTTAGATTTGAGCTGATCTGATCCATTGGTTGTGGAGTCATTTAGCTCCGTCTATCACTTGCTGCTTGGTATGTGAGTAGTCCTGATTCACCAGATGATGGAGGGAAGTATGTGGTAATCAGCAGGAGGTTTTCCTGGGACTGTATACCACTGTGCTGCCAGTGGCTCCTTGGCCCATCCTGTTAGTGGGAGAGGATATACGCAGGGATGGTGGTGTCTGGGACATTATCTGGAACATGTCTGCGACATTTTAAGGGGGACTCTACAGTGTTGGTGGTCCATCCAGTTTCATTTTAGGCTTCATAGCAGTTTGATACAATTGAGTGGCTTTCACAGCCATTTAAGAGTCAACTGTATTGCTGTGGGTCTGGAGTCACAGGTAAGGACAGCAGATTCCCTTCCTTAAAGGGGGTTTAGTGAACCAGATGTGTTTTATGATAATCGGCAATGGTTTCATGGTCAGCATCAGATTTTTAATTCCATCATTTTAATGGATTCAAATTTCACCACCTGCCATGGTGGGTTTGGAACCCGGGTCCCCAGAGCATTACCCTGAATCTCTGAAATACTAGTCCAGTGACAATATCACTACGCCACTGCCTCCCACAAACACATGAATGAGGGTTTTAGATGAGCTGAGGCAGGGTTGAAATCGGGTGGTGTTATGAAGGTGGAAATGGGCAGTCAAAGTGATGGCACCAATATGAGGTTGGAAACTCTTCTCGGGGTCAAATACAATACCAATGTTGCAAACAGACAATTGTGTACATTCTATCATATACTTGGCATGAGGCCTTTGCTGGTTGAGATAAAAATGCCAAATGGGGAAGGTACGTCCAATTAACTGGAGTTGTTGCATATTATGAATGCTGAAGTTCCATTTAGGCAAATTCACAACTGAAACAGGTTTCAACAACATTGATAAATTAAAGTCAGTTTTTCAGTAAGTTTCTTATCTCATCATATAGAGCTATGTGTCTTCAGTTGTCAATATTATTCAATCCAACTTGTACTCACAACTTGCCTGTGACACTGCCAATCATTGGAGCTTCCTATATCCTGCTATGCTTCGATATATGTCATATAGACTGGGATATTTCAGCACATGGGCTATTGGGAATGGTGAAGCAGGCGTTACACAGACTGAATGATTTCTCAGAGCACTGAGTGCAGATATTGGTGGATCTTCGAACTGCAGTTCAGCGTACGAACAGGAGATAAAGTCACTTCAGTTCAAGGAATCTTTCTTGTCCACATGACCTTCATTATTTATACTTAGTGTCATTTGTTGAAGCTTATTGTGCCACAGATGTGTACTTTTCTCTGAATGCGACCTGGCTCTCAGTGCTGTGGATGAGAATTTGCCCTGCAGCAGCCTATCCTGGTTTAGAATTTAAAACAATTTAACCTTTAGAACTCTGGCAGTCAACTGGCTGAATAACTGGATCTTGAGGCCAATACCTCCAACGTGGACCCCACCTCCAAAACACACCCAAGAACTGAAGGTTATATGGTAAGAAAAGGATTTTTAATTTAAAGAAAGGTACATGTGTTGGCCATTAAATTAAAGTTAAAATAGAAATAACAGAATGAATCTAGAGGAAAAGGAAATTAGATTGAGCAAATGTGAAAGGATGTTCTATTTTGCTTTGAAGTCAGCCATTATTACTTTAATATTCATGCTCGTCTCAATGAGATTGCACAAGCGGAAATGAAAACTAGTCAGTCCATGGAGGATAGAAGTAGAAATGACTTATGATATTAAGGGACTAAGACTAAACACATCAGCATCACATCTCTTTTCACTGTTCAATTAATGGGGTTGACACCAATATGATTGGAACATATTAAATGCTTCTGCTAATATCATCAACAGAATTTTTAGACATAGAGGTCTAAGAGTTAACTTTATATTAACGATGATCGAGAGCTCCAGATGTAAGTTATTCCATAGTTACAGCAGTGCCATCATTGAAATGAGCATGAATCAGGCAGGAACAATGATCTGCCACATCAAATTAAAAAAATGGTGGTGGGTGGGTTATCATTTATAAAAGAAAAATTTCTTCAGAACAGGTAATTATTTGAAAATTATTGTTTTCCCCAGTGTACTGGTATTCCACTTCCTTATTCACATTAACTATATAAGTTCTGATGAAACCATCGCTCTGTTCCTCTCTCCACAGACCTGCTGAGTATATCCCAGCACTTTCCGTTTTTATTTCATATTAATTATAATCTTGGTGCATAGACATTGTTTTTCAATCCACAGGCATTGAGCTAACTCTCCCCATCAATCTGTCTATTATATTGATTTTTGAGAGCTGATGCAGGTTATGTGAGTTGGTTTAAACTCTCACTGCCACAGCCCCCACTGCCCCAGGCCCTTTTCATCTTTTTATGCATGTATGATGGGACCTCACTGTGTGGAAGCTTGCAAGGTTGATCTGACATCTTATCTACCTATGGCTTTGTGTCTTCATGCAGCAACAAGCCATTTAAAGGAATGAGTTAAAAGTAAGAGCCGATTGTATTCCCTCCCTAGCAGCACTGTGGGACTGTAGTCACCATCAGCTTCTCAGGAGCACAAGGGGATGGGCAGAGGGCTTTGCCAGGAACCCTCACATCCCAAGAACAAATAATAAAATCAGATTGAAGCTGTTCTGCAAACAGCATGGCCTGATTACACAAACATTACTATTTATCAGCTGGCCGACATGCCTTAACAGCCCATTTCAGTGTTTTTGCTAATGAACCCAATTATTACCCTTAATTATATTTGTATTCTCTGCAGATGGCACATCAGATTACAGCTGAACAGGATGCTGGATGTCAAGTGTGATCTAGCAATCATTATGCTAGCTTTCCCATCATATCGGTAATCTGATCCCATTGTGAGAAGCAGATTTCATTCCATAGGAGCTGCATAGCCACAGATGTGGGTCTTGTGAATTCACCCCATTTGCATTGGGGTTGGATTGATGGCATCGACTACATCATCAAAGGAACTCCATAAACACCAACATAGTGGATAAAAGCAAAACACTGAGGATGCTGGAAATTTGAAACAAAAATTGAAAATGCTGGAAAAACTCAGCAGGTCTGACAGCATCTGTGGAGAGAGAAACAGAGTTAACGTTTCGAGTCTGTATGACTCTTCTTCAGGGCTCGAAACATTAACTTCTGTTTCTCTCTCCACAGATGCTGCCAGACCTGCCAAAATAATGGATTTCAAGTTGCTCCTAAGTCACTGTTTAAAAATAAGGGGCCACCCAACTAAAACAGAGATGAGGCGAAATGTTTTCTCTCAGAGGGTCGCGAGTCTTTGGAACTCTCTCCCTGAAAAGGTGGTGGAAGCAGAGTCTTTGAATATTTTTAAAGCAGAGGTGGATAGATTCTTGGTAAGCAAGGGGGTGATGGTTTTCAGGGGTAGATGGGATGCAGATTTCAGGTTACTCTCAGATCAGCCATGATCTTATTGAATGGTGGAGCAGGCTCGAGGGGCTGAATGGCCTACTCCTGCTCCTTGTTTGCATGTTTGTAATAAGTAATATGTCAAGTTGCTTCTGGCTGTAGATCTCCTTCAATATTATTAAAGTGTAACTCTGTGGACAGGCTGAGGGATCAGGCGGCATATGGCCAGGATAACAAGTGTAGTATTAGCAATTTGAAGCTGTCATCACAGAATTTGAACTGCAGAGGCAGGGACAGTACCTTCTCTCAGCTTTGCTGTTCTGGGCCACAGGAGATATCTCCATTTATAAGGTGCAAGTGCACTTTCTGTCAAAGGAAAGCTGCAAGTGGGGCATAGGTTATCCAACTGTCTGAATAAAACTTTTGTTAAAGGTCTGGGTATCCTCAATGAAGTTTGTCATATTTTTTAACCCAGCGATCCATTGAGTAAGCATTTCTGTAAACTCAAATGTTCTCTTTAAATCAAACTTGAGTTAAACCTCTTAGTTGTTGTACATCAGATTGTGATTCAACCTGGGATCCAGCTGCCTCTCCATTGGCCTCAGGCTTCACCTCCCAGTCGGCATAGTTTTCAGAGTTGCTGGGGTTGAACGATGGGATGCAGGATACTGATTGCTAATTCCCTACGATAGTAGTTATGGTGCTTTTGTTAAGATACTGAGGTGAAAAGCTCAGCCAGGCCCATCATTCAGTAAACTATCAAGGTCAGCTGTGAGAAATTGAATGGCTCCCATCTATCTGCACAGCAATAGCATCACATGTCAGGTTTATTAATGCGTGAGATGCGAGTGGTGCAGCAGGTAATGCACAACAAAAAAACTAGTGTTTCACGGATCCATATTTTGGTGCATCAGCATTCACCTGTTTGAGGTTTATTAGACTGATAAGGTAATCCCTGCAATTTCAGCAGAGGATTTATAAGGGCAGGAGAGCTGATTAACTAAATCAAGAAATGATGATCAGATGGCATCAAGGGCTATATTTTACCAGCCCTTTGGTGGGGGACACAGAGACTGGGGAGTGGGGGAGTGGGCGGTGGTGGTGTTGGGGGGTTGTACAGGGGACTGGTAAAATAGAGGGGGAGTCAATGTCAAGACAACACCCTGTCACTGTCCTGTCACTGAGCAAGTTTCCCAGTGGTGGGCACTCTCCATGGAGGCAGACAGCCATTTTCTATAATTAAGGGTCCAATTAAGGACCATTTGACAAGTTCTTTGGCATTTTCCTGGTAACAGGGCAGTTCTGTACCACACGGGGTGACCGTCAGCTTCCTGGAGTTGGCCATCAAAGCCAGAGGCTCCATGCCTCACTGAGGGAGGGTCATGGACAGGAAAGGCTGCCTCCTTGGCCAAAACGATGACCCGTGCATTTCCCATCTGATTGGCAAGGCCAATGATCTTAGCCACCCTCAATTTTAATTTCTGCTTACCTGTCTGAGACACCTGGGGGTGTCTGACCTGCCTCTCTCTCCCTCTCTCATCAGGAGCCTGCCCAGTATACTTAAATGGATAGCAGCCTGCAGGTGACCAGTTAGGAGGTGCCTGTGGTAAAATCACAGAATCTCACAGTGCAGAAGAGGCCCTTCAGCCCATCGAGTCTGCACCAACACGTGAGAAACACCTGACCTACCTCCCCAATCCCATTTACCAGCACTTGGCCCATAGCCTTGAATGTTATGAGGTGCCAAGTGCCCATCCAGGTACTTTTTAAAGGATGTGAGGCAACCCGCCTCCACCACCCTCCCAGGCAGCGCATTCCAGACCATCACCACCCTCTGGGTAAAAAAGTTTTTCCTCACATCCCCCCTAAACCTCCTGCCCCTCACCTTGAACTTATGCCCCCTCGTGACTGACCCTCCAACTAAGGGGAACAGCTGCTCCCTATCCACCCTGTCCATGCCCCTCATAATCTTGTACACCTCCATCAGGTCGCCCCTCAGTCTTCTCTGCTCCAACGAAAACAACCCAAGTCTATCCAACCTCTCTTCATAACTTAAATGTTTCATCCCAGGCAACATCCTGGTGAATCTCCTCTGCACCCCCTCCAGTGCAGTCACATCCTTCCTATAATGTGGGGACCAGAACTGCACACTGTACTCCAGCTGTGGCCTCACCAAGGTTCTATACAACTCCAACATGACCTCCCTATTTTTATAATCTATGCCTTGATTGATAAAGGCAAGTGTCCCATATGCCTTTTTCACCACCCCACTAACATACCCCTCTGCCTTCAGAGATCTATGGACACACCTGCCAAGGTCCCTTTGTTCCTCAGAACTTCCTAGTGTCATGCTGTTCATTGAATACTTCCTTGTCAGATTACTCCTTCCAAAGTGTATCACCTCACACTTTTCAGGGTTAAATTCCATCTGCCACTTATCTGCCCATTTGACCATCCCGTCTATATCTTCCTGTAGCCCAAGACACTCAACATTACTGCTAACCACCCGGCCAATCTTTGTGTCATCCACAAACTTACGTATCCTACCCCCCACATAGTCATCTATGTTGTTTATATAAATGACAAATAATAGGGGACCCAGCACAGACCCCTGTGGTACGCCACTGGACACTGGCTTCCAGTCACTAAAGCATCCTTCTGTCATCACCCTCTGCCTCCTACAACTAAGCCAATTTTGAATCCACCTCATCAAATGACCCTGTATCCCATGTACATTTACCTTCTTTATAAGTCTCCTATGTGGGACCTTGTCAAAGGCTTTGCTGAAATCCATATAAACTACATCAACTGCAAAATTGCCAAGCCTCTCCCACTGCCAGTAAGTGCAGGCTGGAGACCGGCTTTGTGGTCCCAATGCCAGGGTCCCAAAGCTTAGAGTAAAATTCAGCGCTTTTGGTGTTCTGTCATTCTCCATGCAAATAACTATCTAATCTCTTACATTCATTTGATTATTGTCTTTCCATTGCTGGCTGGGAGAATAATGATCACTTTATTCATGCTGTATACCACTTCTCTTTCTGCCACTATAGGGACACCTCGGGTTAGATCAGACAATGTTATTCCAGTAGGATGCCTTCTGTTAATTCAGGTAAATCTGTCTCCTTACTGCAGCGAAGCAGCGGCTAATGTCAGACCCCATTCCGGGGCTTTTCATATGTGCAGCTTGTCTTAAGAGACAGTGAAATACTTCAAACTACTTGACGTCAATACTCGGTCATGTATTTCAGTTTAAAACTTTAAGGGCATTTTAAGGTGCTAACTTATTGTGTGTAAATATTTACTTCTTCAATATTAAATTATACAAAACAACAAAGTCACATTGGTGTCTGTGTCCAGTTTGTGGTGCATTCTAATAACAATGGAAATGGAATTGTTAAATGTGCTGCCACATTCTCCAGGGATAGCATTTACAATCAGCAGTGTTATAATCATGAGCTTGGAAATGTTTATGTGAGTGAGGGGTGGGGGTAGAATATCTCCGAGTAAATTAATACAGGTCATTTGAGAGTCACTCAAATGCACACTGCTGCTTGTACAGCATCCTGTCTGTATCAAGGTCACCCAGGAGAAATCATGTAACTTTCATTTAACTGCAATAGGATGCGGTGTGGGGTGGGGGCTGGTGGTGGTGGAAAGCCAGCTTTTAGCCAGGAACATCAGGAAATACAGAACATTGCTTATCAATAAATAATGACTTGACAGCACATAGCTTGATGGAATGGGATTGATGCCTCTTCATTGCCGGCAGATCTCCAGCACTGCCTCTTTTCAGCAGGCTTGAAATTTAATTCGTTCTTGATACCCAAGAACCTTTCCCTGCCCTTTGTGCGTGTGCCATGGTATTTTTGTTCTAAAGAGCTAGATGTCAGCTTGCAGTTTCACAACGTACTGCAGGTATGACTCTATTAATTTGGATTTTGATAATGATACATTTCATAATGTTAACAGCAAGAACATCTCTATTTGTCTTATTAGAATTCTGTTGCTCTGACATTAGAAAGGGCAGCGGAGAGGCTGTCTCGCTATCACATTATTTAAATGGACTTTTTGCAGGGCCATATCCATGAAACAAACCCTGTCATATAACTAAGGAAGCAATTAACATGCAGGCTGTAAAATTATGTTGGAGGATATTACTGCATGAATGATTAATGTGGATCTCATCTCTATTATTTTAGTGGAAAAGGGTTAATTGGAACACACAGGCCAATACACAATGGATCCTGTGTCATTTCAGGACGTCTCCCTCTGATAAACTGTGAGCCGTCAATTGAATATCTATCGTTGAATGACATTTCTATAAATGTCTTGTATGCTTTATATTGAGGGAGTGGCTAACATATTACTTTGCTGTGTGACAGTTGCTCTCTAATTGCTGCAACATTAGCTTTGTAGCATCAGCAATGATAATGTGCCAAAAACAGATGTAAATGAATATTTATCTTGAAACTGGAATGCACCATATTATAATTTGCTGCTAGTGGATTACATAGAATTCATGGCGCAGAACCAGGCCATTCGGTCCAATTGGTCTCTTCTGTTGTTTATATTCCTTCCTACCCCTCTTCATCTCACTTTATCAGCCATAACAATCTATTCCTTTCTCTCTAATGTGATGGTCCAACTTCCCCTTAAATGCACCTACACTATTCACCTCAACCATTCCTTACGGTAACGAGTTCCACATTCCCACCACTCCCTGGCTAAAGAAGATTCTCCTGAATTCCCGATTGGATTTAGCATTGACTGTTTTACACTGATGGCCTCTAGTTCTGGTCTCACCCACAAGTGAGATTCTCGTCCCTTTATCTATGCTGTGAAACCCTTTCATAATCCTGGATGGGTGGATGGATGGATTGGAATTTTTCTGCGACAGTGCAAGGACTGAGAAGCACTAACAACAACGATCATTATTAAAACTATGCTTTGCATCCCCTTTTTGATTGTCACTGTGATAGGAAGAACTTCACCTGCACTTGGTTCAAATGTCTGGCTGGAATCTCTTTGAAACGAGTGTGGTGGTAAACGATACATCTGTCCATAAACAATCATATCCCACAGTGGGGCTGATGTAAAGAGTGAATCTTTTCTTGTAATATTCAGAATTTTTCGATGTATCTGTTTGCCACATTGGCTGAGTAATTCTGAGTACTCTATCGGAGCACTGAAACAAGAGCAGCTGGCGAATGAAAAGCTATCAAACTCAGTCTTCAATAAAAATAAAATCTTTGGGTAAAAATATTCAAAAAGTAGGAAATCATATCTAAAAACAGCTGGCATGAATCATTCCAGACATGCTGAGAGTTACCAGCCTCTGGAAAAGAAATGGGATCACAGTTGTTCTTTGAGAAAGAACAGAAAGTTCTTCTTGAAAGAGAACATTTCTACTGATAGGGACGGAAAACTGCGAGTTGAGGTTATGATGAGGCAGGAGTAAAAGCAATCTCTTGAAGATTGCTCCATCGCCTTAAGGAGTTGGAAAGTAATTTTTTCCGGAATTGATTCGAGATTTTTTTTACCCTTTTAGCTTCATACAGTAGCAAGCGTTGCTAGGAGCTGGGTGGATAGTGTGTCAGCCCGCATCACTGAGTAGACACAGTGGGTTTGGTGATCCAGATCATCTCTTCCAACTTTCATATGAGACAATCTGAGGCCAGAATTTTACACGCTGGTAGGAGGTGCGGGCCTGACCCAGAAGGAGGGTAAAATATCGCGAGATGTCATCGTGCACTTGTGCAACATTTCGGTGGGTGGGTGAGCCGGGGGCTTGGAGGCACATCCACCGACAATTAATCAGCCACTTAAAGCAATTAAACGCGTGACTTTGCGCTCATCACACGACCTTTTTCTGTGTGTTTTGCTGAAGTTTTTGCTTTGTTAGCTTTGTTTTGATTCTATTGTTTTTGTCAACTCTCTTGGGGCATTTCTGCAGTCTTCAGTGCACGGGTCAGTGCCATCTGCATCTCAGCAGATGGGGATTGTGTATTCCGTGGGGGCACCTCCTCCCCTGAGGAGGAAGAGGGAGGCAGAAGGGAGGGGTCAGGTGTCCGCAGGCAGACTCGCAGGGAAGAGACAGTGAGGAGAGGCGCAGACACGGGAGGTGCAGGACCAGCAGGGAGAGCAAGGCAGAAGACACCCGGGAAGATGCCACTATCCAGCTGCCAGAGTGTACAGGCAGCGATCCAGCTACCTCAACATGAGGCCCAGTGCAGGAGGAGGCTCTGCCTCTCTAGGAACACCGTGACATCAATGTGCCAGATGATTGGGCCGGAGGTCGCCTCCAGCTGTGTGGCTGGGCTCTGAAGGGCACAATAGCCCTCAATTTATTTTTGCTTCTGGATTTTTCTAGGGGCCAGTGGGGGATCTGGGATTGTAGAGTGCCCCAATCAGATGTCCACAGTTATGTCAGGCTCCTCACTGATGCTCTGTTCAGACGGCCCCTTTCATTCATTCATTACCGGATGGACCAAGCCAGCCAGGCTGAGTAAGCCAGAGGCTTTGCTATGATTGCTGGGTTCCCCCACATCTAGGGTGCCGTCGACTGCACACATGGGGCCATCAAGTTGTCAGTGGGTCAGACGGGTGCCTTCGTGAATAGAAAGGGTTATCACTCCATGAACATGCAGATAGGATGGAACCACACAACCCAGATTCTGCAAGTCTGTGCAAGGTACCCGGGCAGCCCCATGATGCATACGCCCTGTGACACTCCTGGTGCTGAGGCTGTTCATGGCTACAGCTCAGTTGGATGGTTGGCTGCTGGGTGACAAAGGATATCCCTTGAAAAGGTGGCTCATGACGCCACTCTGGCACCCAAAGACAAGGCAGATGAGAGGTACAATAGAAGTCCTGCCTCCACAAGGGCAGTGGTTGAGAGCATCATTGGGCTGCTGGAGTTGAGGTTCCACTGCCTGGAATGTTCTGGGGGTGCGAGGTACTCCAGAATGTGTGTCGTTTATCGCCATTGTATGCTGCGCTCTGCACAATCTGGCACTGGCAAGGGGGAACCCACTGGAGGATGAGGATAGTGAAGCAGCCCCACAGGCCCCAGAGGAAGACTCTACTGAGGGATCTGATGAGGAGCCGGGCAGGCACAGGGTGAGGACATGGAGGTAAATGTGAGGAACCTTCAGGGAGGCAGGGACGCCAGGGAGGCCTTGATTCTACGCACCTTCAGCTAGGCTGCCAAGGCTTGGCTTCACTCTCAGGGCAAGGGCACCACCTCCTTCACACACATTACTGAGGAGGCAATCCCATAACCCCAATGTCACCTCACAACCTCAGGAATAAAGTTTGTTGTCCCTGCCGTCTATCATGAACCTCTGATGAACCCTGCACTGATGGAAAATATGAATGATACTCAGGGCATTGCAACAACATCTAGATTTATATCTTTTCCAGAATTGTAAAAAAAGCCACATAACATAAATTTGTTGCTACTGTCACACAAAAACAATTCATAACACTGATGAAATGAAAAATGTCACCTGTGATAACCCCATTCTCTGTTCATGATGCCTTAAACTTACACTTACATTTGCGAATTCTATGTCTTGGTGCCACCCATCGCTGGCAGCAGCATTGGAGGCAGATTGCTGACTCTGCTGTCACATCGGCACTGATGACCTTGGCAGCTGTCTTCTGGCCGTTGGGGCCAGAGTAGGCTCCGCCTGGGAGGGTGTGGCCAGCAACAAGGCTGGGTGTTCATCAGTAGCTGCAGCTTCATCAGATGCCATGGTCGCTGGCAGATGGAGCTGCTACCCTCATCTGGAGCACCTCAAGAGGAGCCCACAGAGATGATACAGGCAGCTCATCTGCCGGTGTAAGGCACGTCTGTACCTCCCTGCTCACCATTGATGGACGATTACCTAGCAGAAAGACTAGGTGCCTCATCCATCTCTCACACTGGCAGTGACCTTCTGAAGTCATAGCCGGTGTGTGTGAGTGTAGGTCGAAGCCTAACCCCAGGAACCCCTGACTCTATTCCTGGGGCTGCCTCTCCATGAGAGTCACCTCTCTGTCTATGGAGGAGGCAGCGCGCTCGGTGCTCAGGGTCAACGCAGTGCTCAAATTCCTCATGGATTCCTCCATGACAGAGACCATGGCATGCAGACCCCTCCATTAGATCTCCCCACACATCCCACTGGACATCCAGCGTCTGCTGCCTGATGGACGACTCCAGAGGCTCATCGTCTGCCTCGGACGTAGCATGGTCTTGCTCTCCAGTCCTCCGACAGCTGGCACCCTGGGCACTCTCTGCCTCTGCCAGCTCCTCGTGCAAGTGTGCTGTGACTTCCTCACAGCACACAACCATCTGAGCCAATGTGCTTGTATCTGAGCTGCTGCCCGGAAGCAAGAGAGGGTGTGACGTGGATGGATCTGTGTGTGGATCCCCCTCCTGAGTCAGTTGAGGGTTCTTGGTGCCCAGAGTGCCTCTGGAGGATGGCGTATCTGAGGGAGGAAGACAATATATCAGTGGTATCAATCATCACATATTGAAAGTGCACGCCAGGTGAGAATATGGACAGCAGCATCTTGCTGGATCACTGGGGACCCTGAATTAGAAGTTATCTTTTGAGATGAGAGGACCCTCCATTGTTAGCAGCCTCCGCTTGTCCCGCATCTGCCTACTGGGCTTTTACCTTCCTCTGAGACGCCTGCCTCTCTGTGACCTGGTGACCTTGGTGCACACTCACACTCGAGCTCCAGGGCGTCCAAGTCTCTTGCTCAGGGTGAGCAGCTTGGCCGTCCCACCCCCCCCACCCCACCCCCACCCGTTCTTGCACGCTCAACGGCATTATGGCTTCTCTTCTCCTGGGCGGACAATGGTCCATTCATTAGTCCACCCTCTACCTACAACACCATACCAGGCTCGCCACCCCTCCCCCGCTGACCCCACCCTGGGAAGCAGGTTGAAGTGCCCGTCATATTTGCACACCTGACCCTCGAATGCAGCCAGGGCTATGGGTCTGACCTCCCAGCCTTAGCAGACACAGGTATCTTCTGTTATTCTGAGTCTCACACCCCCGAGCGCTTTGAAGCACAGCTGCCCTTCAGGAATTCTCCACACAGTGTCAGACCAAATTGGTGCTCTACCTTCCCAAGCACAGAAAATCATTAAAGCTTTTTTTGGCACTGGATCCCAGTGCAGTGCACCACGTCATGCCCACTGACCTGGGCTGCCAGCTCTGCCCAGGCCTTCTTCGTTTGGTGGGGTGGCCTCCTCTTGCCATCCCGTGCTACCAAGATGTCTCGCCTGGCGCTCACTGCCTCCACAGGAGTGCGCAGGCACACATCCAAGAAGCAGGGGGCAGGCTGCCCACCTGCATTGCCCTCCAGCCTGCTGTGTCGACTCTGGATGCTGATGCTATACTTACAGCTCCCTGTGCCCCCTCTAGAATTCCTGGTAGCATTCAGGGTCTTCCTCAGCTGTTTAAACCCCCCCCACTGGGTCCTCATTGAACCCGGGGCCCCTGCCTGCAGCCCTTCCCCAATGCGGGGGTGTGTTTCACACTTGCCAGCCCTTAATGGGCGTGAAATCTCCTGACGATCGTGGACAGAGGCAGCAATCACAGCCGCTTGTCAATCATGTGCATACGAGGTGCACAAAATTCAGGCCCTAGAATCTTACAACACAGAAGAAGGCCATTTGACCCATCATACCTGTGCTTGCTCTTTTGAAAAGTTATCCAGTTAGTCCCAATCCCCCATACTCTGCTCTTAAGTATTTATCCAATTCCCTTTTGAAAGTTAGTGTTAAATCAACTTCCACAGCCCTTTCTGACAGTGAGTTCCAAATCACATCAATCTGCTGTTTAACAAAACTGCTCCTCATTTCAGGTCTCACTCTTTGCGAACTATGCAGCTTAACTGATTCCAGTGGGTTTGCAACCATGGGTGTAATGTCTCCTCCTTTTAGATTGTTGATTATAAGGACACTTCAGGTTCACCACCCCCCAACCCCCCAGCCTGGTCTTACAGACTCACCAGCACACCACCTCCCCCACGCGCGCCCCCTCTGCCCCCTCCTAGGTCTTTCTGTTTATTTTTGCTCTGAGTCCACACGCAGGCTTCACCAATCAAGTACAGTGAGCATGGATCAGTCACCAGACTCACATAATCGACCATGGAACACTTGAACACTACACCAATGAGCATGTTTCAATACAATGGGACTTGATGTAAGGCTTATTTTGCAGAAAAAGGATCTGCACTGAAAATTTTTAGTGACCATAAAGACCCATCAAAAAGCACAGTCATGAAATATTAATAAATGTTCAGAAATACTCATAACCAACAGCGGATTGTGGCATATTAATGCTCCAAAAGGTTTACGAGCTGTGACTGCTGATCAACAGAACCAGACAGGACAGCAGGGGACCTCATCAGTATCTCATGTGAGCTGCAAAGCTAACTCAAGTATACACACTCAAAGACAGTAATATTTGTACCTCAGAGTCTGCAGCTGTGTGGAGTAAGTGACACATCTGTCATCTGTATTAGTTAGACATGAAGTCACATCAATTAGGTTTTCTCTAATGTACATGGTGAATTTTTTATGTTACCAGAAATAATATCCAGTACTCATAATCAACTATTATACCTTTGAGAAATTATACAATGTGCAAGTCTTACAGGAGAAGCATCTGCAGTTCCCATGAAGTTTATTATCACATCACCCACTCTGATCACAAACAATCTGAAAATGGCACCAACCATTTACCATTACTATAAAAGTATAATACAAAAGACACCACTTGTGGCATGCTGTGATAACTATTATGGGCAGTTCCATAAGTACTTACCTTGTACTTAGCAATTTAACAATCTCTAGTAACTTCAATCAAAGTTGGGTCTCTAAACAGTTCCCATCAGCTGTTCATATCCAATAAGAGTGATTAACTTAGTTAAAAACAAAAAAAAATAAAAACAAAAATAAAAACAAAAAAACTGCGGATGCTGGAAATCCAAAACAAAAACAGAATTACCTGGAAAAACTCAGCAGGTCTGGCAGCATCGGCGGAGAAGAAAAGAGTTGACGTTTCGAGTCCTCATGACCCTTCGACAGAACTTGAGTTCGAGTCCCAAGTTGAGTCGAAGGGTCATGAGGACTCGAAACGTCAACTCTTTTCTTCTCCGCCGATGCTGCCAGACCTGCTGAGTTTTTCCAGGTAATTCTGTGATTAACTTAGTGCTGAGATTCTCAGTGCAACTGCTAACATATAGAAGAGAAATCTGCTAAATGGGATTTCCTATTTTCTAAAAATATGTGGTTTACTTATCTTTTTGGTTTTACCGTGCATCGCTAACAGCTGGCAAACCATGTTAGTGCCAAAAAGCCCACTATAGCTCTCGGGACAGTACTAGGCTTTGGACTTAAATGTCCATCCAAGGCCAATGATGGGGACAAGTGATGAAGTTAATATGTCTGAAGTCTCTGGAACTGGAGCAGTACTGATTGTACTGTTGTGGCTAGAGTCTTCTCAGAACTTTCTTTAGCTAGCGCTGTGGAAAGCCCACTGGGACAGATCAGAGGACAAACTGGCCATAGCTGCTACTTAGTCAACCCATAGAACCTCTTCCACAGATGTAGGGCATGCTGGAAAGGGCCATTTCTATGGCTCATGAACTTCTCCAAAATGTCCATGTGACGTGCAGCCTGGTTATCATGAGTCACACAGTGACATTACTAAATTGCAGACCAATATACAAGTTCCTTAGGTACAGGCAGTGTACAAGTTGGTCCCATTCACCGCACTAGTGTAAAATCAGTAGCCACTTTGCTGCCTTTGTAGGATCTTGCTGTTCAGCCTTAAAGTCCTCTGAAGAAGATTCTTTTAGATTGTGGTGGCAATATCAAGTTCACAGATTCGATTTTACAGATTTTAACCTACATTGAAGTCAATGGAAGGTGATGCTGGTGTCAGACAATCTGTTTTTGGTGAAGCACATTGGGATGTTTTACTACTTTAAAGGCCTATATAAATGCAAATCCTTGTTGTTGAAGGAGGAATTCAGGACACTGGGCGAATGTTCTTCTCATCTTCAAATAGTGCCAGGGGTCCTTTTAAGTCCACCTGCTCCTTGACAGCTCATCTGAAAAGATGGATCACTTCCTTGATACTGCACTGAAATATCAACGTTAAATGTGTGCACACATAAATAGAAGGACTTGAATGCAGAACCTCTGACAGAGAAGATTGCTACCAACTGAATCAAACTGTCACTTGAAGATGGTGTGGATTTTACCTGTTGAAGGCTTGATTTGGTTTAACAGTATTGCATATGTTACTGCTCTCACTTCCTTCAGAATAATGCAACAAGGTGATAAAAAGCAAAATGCGCAGTTAAAACAACAGGACTCCTTTATTGTGCATAGGAAGGTTTCAACATTAATTTTATGTAGTGAATTCCTTCCAATCCAAGAAAGAAATGACAGATGTATTGACCTGATTGCGCCAGAGATGGTAAAATCTGGTTAAGTGCGGCGGAAGGAATTTAATCTACTGGAAATGTGCCAGTTCCAATAACCACTGATGGATAAGGTGAGGTACAGCCACATTGTGAAGATGTGACAGTGGAGATATAGCAGGCATAAGATCAGACCTGAGTTTGCCATGCTGTTGCCTCCCTGACACCAGGTGAAGTAAACACTGGCACTGAGGAATATAAGGACTTTATTTAGCACTTCCGTACTCACTATTGCTGAGCATGCTGATTACAAATGCATAACAGAAAAGGACAGATTGAAAAATATACAAGCTGGCTCCAATTGGATGCCGAGCAATTTATCTCCAATAGAAACAAATAAATCAACTGCTACCTATACTCGAGATGAGCCATTTTTTAATCACACAACTGACATGATTAACCACTAAATAATTGCACTTAATTACAAATGCTCTTTCTCTAATTAAACATGGCTCAATGTTGCAGTGGTGCTCACTTGAGGGTTGATTAAAATCTCAAGTAAACACCGTTTTAGAAAGAACGGAGAGTTTTTTCCACTCTCCTGAGCAACATTCTTCCTTCGATGAGCACCTCAAAAATCAATTCACTTGCTAACCAGCTGTGGTTTGTTGGACTTTGCTGTGTGAAAAATTGGCTGCCATATTTGTCGAGATAACAGCAGGAACCGCACTCAAAAAGTAATTAAATGGTTGTGAAAAACTTAGAGATGTTTTAAAGACCAAGGCCGGAATTTTCCACTCCTGCCAATGGTGGGAATCGTGGTGGGCGGGGCACTAAATTTGGAACAAGTCAGTTTCCTGCCGGCGGGAAATTAGTTTGGGATTTTGTTCTCCAACTTTGATGGCGGGTTAAACGCCGGTCAAGTTTCCCACTGATCTATGTCGAGAAACACACTTGCATTCATTTGCATATCATGAATATCCATTAAAAGGCCAACATGCCAGAATAAAGTGTCCCACCAGCAGACAGTTAGAACAGTCTGTTTCCTGGCTGTATATATGTGTGGTGCGCACCAGGTGAGCTTCACTTCATCAACAATTTCGAGGTATGTAGATGTTGCTTTTGCCTACCTTTAAGTTTGTTGCTGCAAGAGTTTGGATGCCTGTACAAGCTGCACCAAGGCATTTCAAAGCGATATAGATGGGTTGGTGGAGTGGGCGGTAAAGTGGCAGATGGATTTTAACATAGAGAAGCGTGAGATCATACATTTAGGGAGGTCAAACAATTACAGGGATTATAAAATAAATGGGAATATATTAAGAGGGGTAGATGAAGTGAGAGATCTTGGCGTACAAGTACACAGGTCCCTGAAGGCAGCAGTTCAAGAAGACAAGAAGGCATATGGAATGCTCTCCTTCACTGGCAGAGGTACAGAATATAAAAGTAAGGATATAATGTTGGAATTGTATAAAACACTGGTGAGGCTACAACTGGAGTATTGTGTGCAGTTCTGGTCACACCTTACAGGAAGGATGAAATAGCTCTGGATAGAGTGCAGAGGAGGTTTACAAGAATGTTGCCAGGGTTACAAAAATGTAGTTACGAGGAGAGATTGGATAGGTTGGGGTTATTTTCCTTAGAACAAAGAAGGCTGAGAGGTGACTTGATTGAGGTGTACAAAATTATGAGGGGAATAGATAGAGTGGACAGGATCAAATTGTTTCCCTTGGTGGAGAATTCTAGAACCAGGGGACATAGATTCAAGATAAGTGGCAGAAGGTGTAGGGGGGACATGAGGAAGAACTTTTTTACGCAGAGGGTAGTGGGTGTCTGGAATTCGCTGCCCAAGTTGGTGGTAGAGGCAGAAACTCTAAACTCTTTTAAAAAGTACCTGGATCTGCACCTGGATTTCTTTTATAGTTAACATCTATAAGGGAGTGTTGCCTGGAAGATCTTTACTAGTGGGTCTGACCAAGTACAGAGTTTTTTTTGGAGAACGTTTTGCAAGACTAAGTTTAACCGTATAACTGTAATCTTGTGTACTTAAGTTTTCCTTTATTTTTGTGAATAAAACTTTTACTTTAATTTTTTTAAATCCCAAGAAAATTCTGTCTGAGAAGGGAAAATTATTTCCTAGTAATGAGTTTCACAGGCTGCTGCCAGGGAGCTCTCAAGGCCACATGTGTGTAGTCAATGGCACCCCGCACTTGTGGGAAGTCTGAGATCGCAGCAAATCACAGCCTGGCTTGCTTCGCCCACGCACAAGTGCTTGTAATGGTGAGCTTTACTGAAAAGGGCATCTGTCATCTTCCTTCTGCATTTGTGGATTGGCGATTGTGAGAATCCACAAGGTCCCCAGTGGAGCCCTGGAAGGATCCGCAGGCATCATTGTGGTGGTTGCCTTCAAAGCAACTGGCATTGGATACCCTCCAAGTCTGTGGAGGTGCTGTAGGTCGAGTAGTTTCCTGCTAGTCCTGTAGAGTAGCTCCACTGCAGTGGGGAGCTTCATGGAGATGGGGTGGCGTGCTGTGACAGGAAGTTGGGAAAGAGTGTCGGTGCAATGACACAGCCTTGCTTGACCCCAGTTTGCACTCGTACTGGGTCTGTGACAGCCCCGTCGGTAAGGATCACAGCTTGCATGCCCTTGTGCAGCAGAGGATGGTGGTGAACTTCTGTGGGCAGCCAAATTTGAGGAGGACACTCCATAGTCCCCCCCCCGGTGATAGATTCGAAGGCTTTTGTGAGGTCAAAGAAAGCCATGACTATGACCATGAAGAAAGAATTTCACTCTCTGAACATCCAGCTAATTTGTTATCACAGAAATCAGGCCCAGAAAGCTTGTGCAAGATACTCAGGGAGATCACATGGTTCATACATTTTGACTCACCCCCAGCTGGCAGAGATATTTGATGGAGCTCAACGCTTAGAGGGTTGGCTCCTCAGTGATAAGGGCTACTCCCTAAAGACATGGCTCATGTTGCCTGTTCATCATCCACAGACTGCATCTGAGAAGAGCTACAAAAAGACTCTCTACTTGGTCAGACCCACTAGTAAACACCTTCCAGGCAACACTCCCTTATAGATGTTAACTATAAAAGAAATGCAGTAATATTATACAAGGCAAACTGCTGTAGCTTCAATAAAGGCATATCAAATGACATCTACCCTCTTCCAGTCTGTAGTGGAATCTACTTCAGAATAAAACTCCTTATTGCAGCCCAAGACTGTTCTGGGTTGACTGGGTGGCTGGTTCAAACAGCATCATCTCCCAGCCCAGAGATATCTCTCCTTGTGACACATTCAGCCACAAGGTCCTTAATAGGTCAGACTATTGGTCTTTTAAAGAGTGTTTCAGATGTTTGGACCAGTCAGGAGGGGTTATACAACACAGAGGGTGTCCCGCATCATCATTGTTTTCTGCACCCTGCACAACCTAGACTGCAAAGAGGGGATGTGTTGCCACAGGGAGACATGGAGGAGTCACTGTCTCCTCGGACAAGGAGGAAGTTGAAGGGGATGAATCCGAAGAGGGCGAGGATTCAGATGGGCCACATGAAGAAGCCATTGCATGGGTCTGACATGAAAGATATGCCCATGGCAACCTCCTAGCTACAAGATTCCAGGGGGAATAAGGTGAAGACCAGTTGTCACAAGCGCAGTTCTCCTCACGCTTTGATGTAGGGGAGACAACAACATCTTCATTGTCATCTTCAACATGCCACAAAAGGTCATCAATCTCACAATGAACACTGAGGAAGCATAAGTCACCTTCAACTCTAACAAAGGGAGTCATCTTTGGAAGGCGCAGTAGCCCAGGGAGCATGTGGACGTGTGGTATGTGAAAAGTACTCCACTCACACACCTCCTTAAGCAACTACACATTAGTAGTGAAGTCCTTTCAGTCCTGATGGCAACAAGTCAGTGGCCATGGGATCCTTCAAGAGGCTGATACGCAATTTCACACATGGATGCACTCATGTATAATTACAGCAGCTTAACAAATGGCTCTAAGAGGAAAAACATTTGTCAATGGTTAGCACTTGATCATCTCAATAGGGAGCAACATCCAGACAGCACCAACTCTCCAAACGGCAGCTCTCATGTATGAATAATGCAGAGGCCTCCTCTTGATACTAAGCCCCAAGGTGCTATCGGACATCAGGACGCAGTGATCAATAACACGACAGCATGCACCCAAAGCTGTGAGTTATGTTAGTGTTGTCCCCGCAGAGAATGGTTCAGCAGGATCATCGTGTGATTATTGACAGTCACTCATAATCCTGCGTTCATTGGAAGCCTGCCAAGTTTACATCCTGCATTGCCTTGGTAACTGGGAGAGATGTGGCCCGGTCAGTTTTGACACAGCATCAATGATAACTTCTTCCCTTCATAGTTACTGATGAGCATCAGGAGATGTGCTGGAGCATCACTTTCCCACCATTACACTCCCCAACATTGTCCACCTCACAAAGATCACTCCTTTCTAAGTCAATGAGTGCACAGTCATGCCATCATTTACATAACGATTTGTTTCTGTGGCCTCAGGGGGGTTCCCTGAAACTCCTCCAGGCAGCCATTCAGGAGCAAACTACAATCCTCACAGCAAAGTGGGTGGGTTCATCACGGTGAGCACACACCTCTGACATCACACACTCATTCCCCTCTAGTGGACATTTCAAATGTCACTGGCCGGGATTTTCCGGCCCTGTCGAGGGTGAGGAACACCTCAGCCAGGAGCCCACCGAGTGGAGGCAGGACCGGGAAGATCCCAGCACTGGGTGGGTGTGGGAAAATCCCGCCGACTAAGTGGAACCAACTACCATCGCTAGTGTCATGCAAGGGGAGAATGTGGACAAATAAACAAGTAATGCCCGGCCTGAAACACAGAGGAGAAAGCCTACTGCATGGAGACATGGAAAGCAATGATCCTCGACGATGAAAACTGCTTTAACTAAAACCACAGGATATGGTCTGGGGGCTCGGGGGCTGAGGCGCTTGCTGGTACTCTCCCTACGCCTTTTCAGCTTCTGCGGCAGAACGAAGTCTGTGCTCGCCAGCCTGCTCTTCATGGGACGGGAGTACCCTCAGCTCCGGGGTACTCCCTCCAATCTTGACTGTCTCCCACCAATTATGGGCGACCTTGTCCTGCTTAAAGACAGATGGATTGACTGTGAGCACTATAGATTAAAGAGCATTTCAGAAGCATGCGTCCCTTTTGTGGGTGCTGGGCCCTCCCCAGTAACTGAAGAAGATGCCGTTTGTGCAGAATCTTACACGAGATGGTGATCTTAAAGAGGCAGGTAGACATTCAGTGCTGATGTCCCACCTGCTGGTTGTGTGTGACATCCCTCAGACTGCCTGAGGCCTTTACGAGTGTGGGTTTGGAGTGAGTAGCTCGCTCACCCTGGCAGAGCGGATCAGATCATTCAGCTCTTTCCTAAACCGCAGGGCAGCCCTTTTCCACTTGCCACGGGCCCTGGCCTCCCTGGTGAACTCCTCCCAGGCCTGCGTGGTCAGGTGGGTGGATCTCCCGCTCCCATCCCTCGGAAAGCCGACCTCCTGTCTTTCCTGAATGGCCTGGAGGAGAATCCCGAGGGAGGCCTCCCTGAAGTGTGGAGCAGAGAGTTTAGTCGGCAATTGTAACGTATTCCTTCAACACACACCTCTGGCCCTGCTGTGTGGGAATGTCCGTGCGGGTGCTGTTTAAATACGCTGTCAGGACATTTGACCCCATGAGGTAACGGCGGGACAGGGGAATCACTGCCTGCCCTGCCATGAGATTTGACGAGCTGATGCTTGATTAATGAGCTGGAAAGCAGAAAATCAGGTATGAAAACCCACCTCACCACCCAGTAGGAATCACATCAACATTCCCGCTCTCACCACACTTAGTCTCCAGAATGGAAAATTCTGCCATAGTAAGGTTATATATAAATGCAATGTCTTCCTTCTACCATGATCGTAGCAGTTGTTAACTGTTTAGTGAAAAATTATTATTCATTAATTGGTACCGGCTGCAGCATATACCAAATAAAAGACCCAAAACGTAATAAAACCACCATCTGTGTGAACCGCTCAATGTACATTATAAAATTATAGACACTCTGGGTACAAAGCATTAGATGTGGTACAGACACCCTAATCAAACATTGGTTAGAGTGCCACATAAAGAAGTACGAATAAAGACATTGAAAGTGAAGTTAGTACAGATAAAAGGATGGTGAAAAGGTAGAGAACTAGTGAGTAGGAAGATGTGGATGCTAGCCAGTCATGTGCTCCAGTAATCTGTGTCATTTATCTGGTTCATTCTCCATGTCTGTAAGTAACTTGCAAATGGGAAAGGAAGGTTTATTGAGGGTAATATTGATTTGAATGGAAATTTAATGACTGGTCATTACTGATTGTGGGATCTTGCTGTACTCAAAATGAGCTGCTGCATTTACCTAGATAACAATTCATCTACACAACAATAGTGACTGACCTTCTAAATAATTGATTGTATGTGAAGTGCTTTGTGATGTTTCTGAGAGTTGATGAGGTTCTATATGAATGCATGGCCTTCAAAACGTAATATTCAAAGGGTTAAATGAAAATGCTGCTTAGTTTCTTGAAAGTGTTAATATTGTTGTAACCTGACCCATCTCGATGACAGCAGTAAAGACATTAGCAGCCATTTCCAGCTTAATTGACACAGTGCTGCTACTTTTAACAACTGTAATCAACTGCAACAGGAACACCATTCAAATTTTTCACCATTCATCATTTTTATTAAGCAAGGCCAATCTATTAAAGTGTGACTTAAAGAAAAGAGGATTATGGATTGGGGTTATTGTTAAAGCAATTAACATCAGACAGAGGGATCAGCTGGGACTTTAATGATGGGTCCACCATGAATCATGTCTGGCTAGCATAATTAACTTTGTGCAAGATACTTACCTTGCTTTCGGACTCCTGTCAGATATAAAAACACATCCATGGCTATATTTGTAGAAGGATGAGACACTCCCCTAATGGCCTCAGCATTGGTCACGCACCTTGCTATTGATGTAGGATGTGGAGATACTTAACTAGCTACTATTCTTGCCTACATAACAGTTTGAGGCAATTATTGTCATGTAATACAATGACATGTTATAACCAGTTCTTGCATTAAGTAACATTTTCCTTAAAACACTCTTTGCAATCTCACTACATCCTCTATTAAAGCACCTTCCTCTTGCGATGAAGCAGTTTAATTGTTGTGACTTTAAAATTTTGTTCACAAGTATCTATTTAACTTCTGTATTTTTTAAACTTCTGTTTATAGTAATATGAAAATGATAACTTTGGAATTTTTATTTTATATTCCTCACTGTTGTACTCTGCTTCAATTTTTAAAAACTGTTTGAATACTCAAGGATGAAACAAAATGGTTGAGTAGAGCAGCTTCTAGAAAGGATGCAATTAACCCCATTACCTTGCATTACATAGGATATACAGCACAGAAACAGGCCATTTGGCCCAACCAATCCATGCTGGCATTTATGCTCCACTCGAGCCTCCTCCCACCTTTTACATTTAAATCTGCCATTATAATCTTCTATTCCCTTCTCCCTCATATGGTAGTCTAGTTTCCCCTTAAATACATCTATACTTTTTGCGTCAGCCACTCCATGTGGTACTGTGGTACATTGAACTTCCTGCTAATTCTTGAAAACATTGTCAAATAACAAGAGTGTTTGGTTATACCGAACCACTGTTTTGGATCTCATTTCAGGAATGATTGATAACACAGATTTGAGCATTTTAAATTGAAAAATTTGTTGAGTGGGAAATGGTTCAGATTAACCACTGCAATATATCAGAGTTTCCCACAAATTCAGGAATATCCTGAAGTCTCTAGGAATGAAAAATCTTAGACATTTCTGCAACTAACCTAAGGGGAAACTACAGGGAACAAAAAATGTTTTTTTTTATTTTCTTTGAATACTTTGTTAGTTATAAAGATTTTGGGGAGGTTGAAGGTGGGAATTCATATAACAAAAACCCCTGCAAGAATATGTCCAACCACAGTTGGTGATCCTAAACAAAACAACAATAAGCCATTCACTAATTTACTTTAATTCTCTGCCATTCACATTCAGGCCTCTCTGCCCTCAGCCTTCTCTCTTCCTGTAAGAGGGCATTGGTGACTACAGACTTCCATGTGTTATCCATGACCAGGTGCTGCAGTGGCTTGTCATTGCCTTCTGCAGGTTTCTGTTGACCAGGAGACTCCTGTTCCCATTCTAGCATATTGGAAGGATTTCCAGGTTGATAATAAACCTGCTTGACCTCATTGTGAACCGTCCATGGTCATCAGGTCCTGGACTGAGACTCGAGCCCAGAACTTTTGGCTCAGAGGCAGGGAGACTACCCACTGCACCACAGGACTCCTTCTTGGCCTCCTCCACTGCTCTAATGAAGCTTAACATAAGTTCAAGTAACAACACCTCATCTTTTGATAAGGCATCTTACAGGGTCCTGGATCCCACACTGAGTTCAACAATTTCCGATTATAACCACTGCCCCGTTTTTTTTGGACAGCAGCTGTTGGTGATGATTCTGTTTTTCCCCTTTACATCCCAAAGCCTGGAACCAGTCACACGGCCGCCTCCTGCCATCCTCTTCATTGCTTTAGCACTTATTGCCTATTGCAAGCAAGTCACTTAAACACTAAGGTGCCAACTATGAACAGTGGAGGATGTGTAAACAAAAGAAGGATTGCATTGAGATAAACCCATTGACCCTCTCTGCCCATTTATTTCCAATTTACCTCCTACAGACACTGTCTGCTCTGTTCAGTTTAGCCTCAAATGATTTTTGTGATATTAAGATAAATGCTTAATACATTCATAGCATTCCTTCAAATCAATTGTCCTTTTAAAAAAGACAACATAGAAACACCAGGTCGAACATGCTAAGCATCAATCACTAATATCACCAATTGTATTTTCGAGGATTTAATTTCTTAACCTGTCTCTAATATTCAACATTCTTATTTATGAAGGGTCACAAATGAGAATGGAATTGAGAGAAGCTCCGGATCGTGGCTTCTAAGAGTCAAACTGTGATAAATTCAGCCAGTTTTACTCTAGTAGCTGAGGAACAGGTTTGATTGGAGTGAAACAATAAAAACAAGTGAAGAGGGCCTTCAGTAGAGGGCATACCTCCGCTGTGTTAACTCAACATTATTACAATTTGCAGCCTTTCCTTGTCCAATTGATGCTCTAAAACTACAAAGCTGAAAAAACGAATCTTTTTGTTAACAGCTTCCATCCCACTGAGGAGGCTTCAGGTTAACCCACATCAAATAACCTGCTCTGAAAACTCTGCTCATATTTTGATAGCTGTAAAAATTCCATCATGGCAGCAAAAGCAATCCACAACATTCTAAAACAGCCCACCTTCTAAAAAAAAGCCACTTTGCTTGATCTCCCATTGTTAACAGATCCTTTAAAAGATAATCCCAGGATCTGGATCCAGATCTTCACCAAAATAGTAATCAGTTCCTCCTTGGGACGTGCCCTATCTGTGCACCAAGTTCTGTTGAAGTCCGTCCATTAGTTTTTGAGTTATATTGTTTACAGGCAAACAGACTAACAGGGGGTGAAAACATTACCCCCCCCCACCCCCCACCTCCCCCACCCACTTTCAGTGGCAGAGGTAATGAAGTAAAAAGTACTTCTAAAGTCAAACCTGCAGTACATTCAATAATAACAAAAATTGGTCCATTTTTCTTTGCTGGTTTGTTTTTTTTTTCTCTCGTTTCTCTTTTATTTCTTTGTATTTGCTTTTGGACAGCAGCTATTCAGGCTCCTGCCATTGACACCTCCTTTAGACACATCTTTTGCTTCTTTACTTGTCCCATCACGACACCATTTTGCCCTGCACCATGAGCCTTTTGTCATTTAATCTCTCCTACTCTTCACCCTATCACAGACCTTCCCTTTTGTTCTTCTTCCCGCTCGTCCACTTTTCACTTGCTCAAAGTCCACTGTATTTCTGACTTCTCTCAATTCTGATGGAAGGTCATCAACCTGAAATGTTAACTTCAGAATGAATAATCTTTTGCTCTTCGCTCCCTTCTCTGAGTTTTCCTTTTGTACTTCCCTTCATTTCATATTCTATAGCATTCTCACTATGCTATAGTGCAACCTCCCAGAGAATGATTTATTTCCCTTTAATGGGCTGTCTGTTATCCTGTGAATGGATCAGTGCTTTATTTGCTATTTTATGTTTCTCTTGCTCTCTGCCCTCATTGCCTCCCTGTTCCATGTCTTTTGTTCCAGTTCTATTTGTTTATGTCTGTAATAATTCAGATCTTCTGGCCTGTGTGTAAAAGGTACGTACACCTGTCCAAAGTGTATAAATGCTGCTGATCCTCGAACGTAAATCAGGGTCTGGCGAATTAAAAACAAATCTCCAGTGTAGATTTACCATGATTTTAGCATAGAGAAAATCTCAGGAAGGATCTGGAGTACACTGCGGTGTCTTGTTACAGCATCAACATTTGAGTTGTTCAGCCTGATGCCTTTAAAAATAAACAAAAAAAAACTGCGTTGCATGAAGAACAACAACAACTTTCATTTATCTAGCACCTTTAATGTAATAAAACACCCCAAGTTGCTTCGCTAGAGCGTAATCAGACAAAATAAGTTGCTTTCAATATGGTACATCCCTCTGTAATCAATTGCGATAGGAAATGCGAATGTTAAATTTTTAAGTGCCCCAGCAGCATCTTATATTTAATGCTTTTAACATGATAAAATACCCCAAGGCACTTCACAGGAACATTATCAGACAAAAATAAATACGCGATGGAGAAAGCACTAGAGCCTGTGAATAGGGTTGAAGAAATAGTGTGGGAAGAAGCTCATGTGGAGCATAAACACCAGCACAGACCAGTTGGGCTGAATGGCCTGTTTCTGTGCTGTACATCCAATGAAATTAAATCTGGATCACTCTTTAGTTTGTCAGTTTTTATATTTGCTCATGGCACTGAGAAGTTCCCTCCTCCTGGAGATAGTGACTCTTTACTGTGAGTGAAATTCCATGGCAGTATTGTACACTGCTACCCTGCTCCAGATTCCATTATTCAGATGTAAGCCATGACCTTGGGTGTCGGCAAGCTGTTCTACCACAAGATGCATCACAACCAAGTCCAACACCCTCACTCCATAGATAAAAACAAAAAACTGCGGATGCTGGAAATCCAAAACAAAAACAGAATTACCTGGAAAAACTCAGCAGGTCTGGCAGCATCGGCGGAGAAGAATAAAGTTGACGTTTCGAGTCCTCATGACCCTTCAACAGAACTAGGTGAATCCAAGGAAGGGGTGAAACTCCTATGATTTTTATTATGTGAGTGAACATGAGGCATTTTGCCTGCAGGTGACTAAAACAGATAGTGAATGGATTCTATTAGATAACGACAGACTAGATGCATCCACTAAGCCCTGTTAACAACTTTCAGAAGTGCAAAGTGTGGAGCCACTAATTATCCAATAATTCAAACACCACAGGAGTGGTTGCGGGAGAAGTAAGGGCTGAAGGAAGAGGTAAGTTTCTTTGTTTGCTTTTTATTAGGCACCATAGAGCTTGCTTTGTTACATAAATGTTCTATCCTTAAACTGATTAGCTACAGGGAGAAAGCAGGCTATGTGCTTTACACATTTTGAACAAAAGATGCAGAATAATGCCTTGCATTATCTGACTGCATCAGTGGTGGATAGCATGTACTTTCCCAACTCTTGTCCATTTTCACAGGTTCAACAGCAGTGTGCTTTTGAAATAAAGGATTATTATAGCTGTCATAATTGGAGTGTGTGGGTGGAATACTGCAGAACCAAATGAGGCTTTGTATTGTGATTGCAGCTGCTGGGGCAATACTAGTCTGTCATCTAATGTAAAAAGTGACCAATGTCACATTTTCTCTAGAAGCCTTTTACAACTTACATTGTGAAGGAAACAGTTATATAAAATAGTAAACCTTCACGTGGTCTTATTAAAATTCTTGCTTTTCTTATATTTTACATTATCGAAGTGATTGCTGCCTTTGCTGAACTTAGTCTTTTTCTGAACTATTGTTTCAATTCATTAGAAAACATAAATGCTGATTAATACTGTAGCTTTTTGTTTAGACAATATTTGCTGCACTAATCTCAGTTAATGAGATATCGTTTAACACTCTGTACAGAGTTTCTGTTTTCTGGTTTAACATAATACAAAGGGCACCTCAAAAATTAACAAATATATTTTCTCATAGTTATAGGTGTGAGGAAGTCGAAGCATTTTTGTCTAGTCTTGGTTTCCGTAGTTGTTCTTTGACCTGAATCACAAGATTGAAAGCTGGGATTTTCCAGTATTTCAGCATCCTAGTGTACTCACCATAAGGATGCCCCTCAACTCCAGCCTCTTCTCCAGGACCCAGGCAGGTTGAATTCTATTTTAGGCTGGTACCCTCACTCTCCTGCCCACCGCCCCACACTCCACCAGAAGGGAGATGGGAGCTTGGCTGAGGCAAAAGAAGCTTCTGTGCTGGGAGGTAAGTGTGATTAAATTATATTAAATTAAATTAAAAGCAAAATACTGCGGATGCTGGAAATCCACAACAAGAACAAAAATACCTGGAAAATCTCAGCAGGTCTGGCAGCATCTGCAGAGAGGAGCTTCGAGTCCGAATGACCCTTCATCAGAACTAAGGAAATGGAGGAATGAGGTAAAATATAAGGGGGGGTGGGACAGGTAAGGCTGGGTAGGGGGCCAGTAATAGGTGGAGGCAAAGAAGGGATTGCTAAAGGTGTCACAGACAAAAGGACAAAGAGGTGTTGACGGTGGTGATATTATCTAAGGAATGTGCTAATGGGGACATTAAGGGTAGCAAGCAGGACAAGCTAGTGGCAGATGGCCCTGGTGGGGGTGGGGTGGGGGGAAGGGATCGAAATGGGCTAAAAGGTGGAGATAAAACAATAGATCGAAATAAATTTAAAAATAGGTGGGAAAAGAAAAATATATTTTTTTAAATGATAAATTATTGGAAAAAAGGGGATCAGAAAGGAGGTGGGGACGGAGGAGAGTGTTCATGATCTGAAATTGTTGAACTCAATATTAAGTCTGGAAGGCTGTAAAGTGCCTAGTCGGAAGATGAGGTGCTGTTCCTCCAGTTTGCGTTGAGCTTCACTGGAACAATGCAGCAAGCCAAGGACGGACATGTGGGCATGAAAGCAGGGTGGTGTGTTGAAGTGGCAAGCGACAGGGAGGTCTGGGTCATGCTTGTGGACAGACTGAAGGTGTACCACAAAGCAGTCACCCAGTCTACGTTTGGTCTCTCCAATGTAGAGGAGACCACATTGGGAGCAACGAATGCAGTAAACTAAATTGAGGGAAGTGCAAGTGAAATGCTGCTTCACTTGAAAGGAGTGTTTGGGCCCTTGGACGGTGAGGAGGGGGGAAGTAGAGGGGCAGGTGTTGCACCTTGGCATCATTAAGCACCATGGCAACATAATCAATGCAATCAATTACAGGAACATTTGTCCCTTTCAGTTTTTTAAAATAGCCCCTCCCCCTGACATTGCAATGTTTAACACCAGAGATTCACAACGTTGCTATGTGTAAATAGTGGAAATTAGGCTGGATGATGTACTTCCATTTTTTGGCAAGGTATTATGATAAGCCCACTCATACATGGGCAGATTTGTCTTATGTCCCACAAATCCTCAAGTGATGGGGGAAATGTAGGGAACCAGCTAAACAGCTGCCAAACAATTTCTCTGTATAATGCCCAAAGCTAGTGTACAGTCATCTTAAAAATCCAGTGGGCAGGATTATATCCCACAACTCAGCTCTAAGCAGATGTTAAGAAAATTTAAATTGTATTTGGAAAGCTTGATTATGAAGCCAAGCCACATTTGAATAAAATCACACTGGGACAGATTTAGTTGTAGCTGGGTGTCTAGTTGTGTCTGTTGTGAGATTAATGTCCCCAGCAACTGTCGCTCCAAAGTGTTTTGCTGTCCGGGTTGCTAAAAGTGCAAACTAATAATGGTACTGTGAGAAAAACAGAGCATCGGGGCTATGAGTGAACAGGACTGAGAGAACGGGTGAAATAAATTAGATGAATTCAAAGTCAAATCGGGTGTGCAAAGAGTAATACTGAGTGGTGAAGAAAAACTGGATTAAGAGAGAGAAAAAAACCAAAAGGAAAGGTAAGGAAAATCTCCCCAGAAGCTCAAACCCTGAAAGAGCGCAGTACTGAGGGAGTGCTGCGCTGTCGGGTGTGCCCTCTTTCGGATGAGACATTAAACCGAGGCCCCTCTGCCTGCTCGGGTGGATGCAGAAGATCCCATGACACCCCATGGATTTCCAAGAAGAGCCGGTGAGTTCTCCCTGGTCAATATTTATCCCTCAATCCAACATCACAAAAAACAGATTATCTGGCCATAATCACATTGCTGTTTGTGGGAGTTTACCGTGTGCAATTTAGCTGCTGTGTTTTTTACATTACAATAGTAACAATACTTCAAAAGTACTCCATTAGCTGTAAAACATTCTGATATGTCCAGTGGTTGTGAGAGGTGCGATTTAAATGCAACTCTTTCTTCTTTTTACCTGTAATGGTTAATTTTCAGTGCCAGAGTGATTGATTGGCAACAGTTAACAACAACTGCATTATTAAAAGTTTCATCAGCTACTCAAACTAGCCCTAAATATTTATGGCAAATTTAGTTTGTATCTAATGTGCAAGTACAGCAAATTCATGACATTCAGTGCATGTTAATGGTGATGCTGATAGCAGGATACCATTCCCCAAAGTTAATGGTGAAGCAGCCCAGCTCAGACAGCAACAATGAAATACTGGCTAAAAGCAAAATACTGCAGATGCTGAAAATCTGAGACAAAAACAGAGAATGCTGGAAAAACTCAGCAGGTCCAGCAGTATCTGTGGAGAGAGAAACAGAGTTGACGTTTCGAAACTGTGTGATCCTCCTTCAGGGCTGAAGAGAAGTGGAAATGAGATGAAATTTATACTGTTTAAGTGGGGGAGGAGCAGGTGGAGCTGGATACAAGGTCAGCGATAGGTGGGGGCAAAGGAGAGATTGACAAAGATGTCATGAACTAAAGGACGAAGGGAATGTTAATGGTAGTGATAAGTGCTAAAAAAAAGTGCTGATAGTGGCATAAAGGTAAGAAAGCAGAATGTGATAATAGCAGAACAAGGGTAGCATTGTGTGAAAGAACAACATGGAACAAGTAACAGACGGCCCTTTTGGGAATAGGGTGGTGGGGAAAACGGGTTAGAAAATGGAATCGAAAGGGGGGTAAAAAATTGAATAAAACCATGAATAACTGAACGAAAATAAAAAGCAGTGGATTAAAAAATAAAAATGAATATTGAAAAAAGAGGATTAAAAAGGGGGTGAGGATAGAGGAGAGGGTTCATGGTCTGAAGTTGTTGAACTCCATGTTAAGTCAGGAAGGCTGTAAAGTGCCTAATAGGAAGATGAGGTCCTGTTCCTCCAGTTTGTGTTGAGCTTCACTGGAACATTGCAGCAGGCCAAGGACGGACATGTGGGCATGAGAGCAGGGTGGTGTGTTGAAGTGGCAAATGACAGGGAGGTCTGGGTCATGCTTGCGGACAGACCGAAGGTGTTCTGCAAAGCGGTCACCCAGTCTGCATTTGGTCTCCCCAGTGTAGAGGAGACCGCTTTGGGAGCAGCGAATACAGTAGACCAAATTGAAGGAGGTGCAAGTGGAGTGCTGTTGCTTGCCCCTTTACCTCCTCCCTCCTCACCATCCAAGGGCCCAAATACTCCTTTCAGGTGAAGCAGAGCTTTCAAATTTAATTGACTGTTATTCAAATTCATCTCTATTTGAAGTACATTCTAGATAAAAGGCTTAGTTCAGGTTTTATAAAGTTGAACATACACATAACTCAAGAATTACAACTGCCAGTGGAATTTTCAAAGAATGACCTTAGTCCATCTTGGCTGTCAACTCTTACTACCTGATTTCATAATTGTTGCACAGATACACTGAGTATTGCTGAAAAATGACATGTCTAAGCTTTTCATCTTGCACTCATCAGGGCACTCACAAGAATACCGATATACAATGATTGTTTTCCCCTTATCTTGGTATTCTTGTGAATGCCCTGACGAGTGCAAGATGAAAAGCTTAGACATGTCATTTTTCAGCAATACTCAGTGTATCTGTGCACCAATTATGAAATCAGGTAGTAAGAGTTGACTGCCAAGATGGACTAAGGTCATTCTTTGATGAAAACATTCGACATGTCTCCTTTTTCAGTGATACTCAAGTTCTGTACGACCAAACGACTAGTACTGCTGATATGTTGTGTGCGTGACTGCCTTTATCTTTGTGCCTGTGTGTGCTGCTCTCTGTTTTTTAGTGGATGTGTCTGCCTTTCTGTACAGAATCTTTGTAACTCTGTGCCCTAATGGATCCGAATGTCCCTCACTAATGGTGTTTCCGGATCAGGCAACACATTATCCTCCGGTCTGGGAGCACTGAGAGGGAATAGTCATCCAAAAGGTCTCATGGGACAACCATGCTAAAATTTCTGGTGTACATCCTAAATTATGAATTTAATGTTGTATCCAGCAGCATTAGCAACACGCTCAGTGTTGCCTTTGTTGATGCTGATTGGGAGCTGCTTTCAAAGCATTAAAACATTGTTAAGGCAGGTACTGGATGATCAATTGGGCTGCTGTCATCCAGGAGAACCAATTTGCAAACTGTCAATCACTCACACAATGACAGCACACACCCGCCATTTTGAAGGCAGCACATCACTGAGCTACAATTGAAAATTTCAGATTATAATATTTGACATAAATGTAGGAAATCTTCCCCAATTTTTGTCAAGTATGTTATTTTTTCCCCCTTTCCTCCTGTGAATGTAGCTGCTCGTATTGGGATATAATGTCCTGGTCACAGCTACAGTTCAACATCTGGTCGCTATTCTCACTGAGAGTTTATAGAGTGGGTGTTGGCAAGCTAGGCTATGATGAGGTAAGGAGTGTCCCAGCTGAACTGTTTAACCTGATATTTATACATACGAGTAGGAGTCACTGGTTAAGATTGGAGGGCCAGCAGTGCTGAGGCAAACTGTAATCTCCCTAAAATGACCCTATGCTAAGATCAGCTAAGATTACATAACAAAACCACATAGGGTTGAGACTTGACAGGTAGGCCATAAAAACTAGAGCTCAAAGTCAACCATGTATGCAAACTTTCAGTCGTCCATGTGCACAAGTAGTTATAAAGGAGCTTTAGCTCTTATGATGGTAAAATCCTTTTGAGTAGAGCAAGTTGGTGAAGCATTAAGAGGAGGTGGGGAAATTGTCAAGCAAAATATTTAATTAAATAATAGCACCAAAATAACTGTACCAGGTAGCAACAAAAGAAGTCAGGACAGGGTAGATTATCATTGCAAAGAGAAAATTGACAAATTTATTGATGGGAGCATTGAGATGTTTAGAACACAGTGCATGGTATGTTTACAGATCAATGATAAACCTGGAAGCATCATTGAGGACTGGACTTCAGGAAATTAGTTGTTATGGATGCAAGTGTGATTTATTTCCGTTCCCACTGAATCCACACCTGGTTTTGACGGCAGGTAAGGTTTCCCCAGGGATAGGGAGCTGACTGTCATAGTGCATACTATTTTTTATTCTGTCATGGGATTTGGGCATCACAGGCAAGGCCAACAATTGTTGCCCATCCCTAATTACCTTTGAACTGAGTGGCCATTTCTGAGGGCAGTTAAGAGTCAACCACATTGCCGTGGGTCTGGAGTCACATGTAGGCCAGACCAGGTAAGGACAGCAGATTTCCTTTCCTAAAGGACATTATGAACCAGATGGGTTTTTATGACAATCAGTGATAGTTGCCATGGTTGCCATTACTGAGACTGGTTTTCAATTCCAGATACTGTCGTGTGATGGGTCTACAGAGCATGCTGCCGTGTGATAGGCCTACAGAGCATACTGTCGTGTGATAGGCCTACAGTGCTTGCTGCCGTGTGATAGGCCTACAGAGCATGCTGCCATGTGATAGGCTACAGAGCATACTGTCGTGTGATAGGTCCACAGTGCATGCCGTCATGTGATAGGCCTACAGTGCATGCTGTCGTGTGATAGGCCTACAGTGCATGCTGTCGTGTGATAGGCCTACAGTGCATGCTGTCATGTGATAGGCCTACAGTGCATGCTGTCGTGTGATAGGCCTACAGAGCCTACTGTCATGTTTTAGGGATGGTGGAGGAATTAAAAGTGATTAGTTTAGGTTTTTAAAAAAGATAACATTTTGAGTGGGATAATACATTTTCTATTAACAGGGATTGGGGAGAGATGGTAGAGTATTTAAAAGCCACAATCCCAGAGAGATACTATAATATCTATATCTAGCAACAACCTGCAAAAGGGGGAATCTGTAGTTTTAACATCCTCTCTCTTCTTTTATTTATGTGATTGTCACGGTTTCCACTGTGGTCAGATATTCTGCATATCAGAACTAGTAGGATTATTTTTAACGCTCACTGAAGGTTGCTCGATATGCAATTGATCAGATATTGAAGTTAATGAAATCAATTATTAGTTACCTCAATGGGCTGATGACTGGATTTGCTCAGTTTAGTGAGGAATAGAAATTTGTGGGTGTTTTGTTTTGCATACATATCACAAAGTTATCCGATAACATAGCTTTTTCTGAAGGTAACAAATAGAAAACAGATTGATTGCACTCCGAGGGATTTAGACCAATTAGGCAAATGGGCTGAGAAACAACAGATGGATTTTAATGCGGATAAATGCAAGGTAATTCACTTCAGAACAGTAAACAAGTGGGTAACATGAAAGGTTATTCATTAGTAAGAGTGGGAAATGAAAAGGATTTGGACACAGAAGTGTCTAGCCAGCATAAGACAACTTCAGTGCAGAAAACAACGACAGTAGGCTCTGTAGGCCTATCACATGACAGTATGCACTGTAGGCCTATCACATGGCAGCATGCTCTGTAGGCCTATCACACGGCAGCATGCTCTGTAGGCCTATCACACGGCAGCATGCTCTGTCGACCCATCACACGACAGTATCTGGAATTGAAAACCAGTCTCAAGGTTCTGGAGTGCATCAGAAGGCCATTGGATTGCAGGGAAGAGTGAGTTAGATTGATGCAATGTATAGGACTCTGGGAAGGTCAGCTCAGGAGTATAATGTTCAGTTTTGGTAACTCTCTTATGGGAGGAGTTCAGAGAAAAGTGAGCTGGCTGATCCCTCCCCTAATTTGAAGAAAAAACTGAGAAGAACACAGAATATAAGGATAAAAGCAAAATACTGTGGATGCTGAAAATCTGAAACAAAAACAGAAAATGCTTGAAAAACGCAGGTCTAACAGCATCTGTGGAGAGAGAAAAAAAATAAGGATCCAATTACAAATTCTATGCATTGAATAACATTTGCCATCAGCGTCCTGAGATCAGTGAGCCAGCAGCACTGGTAATTATGACAAGAATATTTTTTACCAGGAATATCTCTGGCTAACCTTTCTGGGGTTGGGAGGGTCCTCATTTTGAATCCCATTGGCAGATTCCTGCATCTCGGAGTGCCAGAATCCCAGAGAAAGTTAGACAGAGAAAGGTCAGACCCAAGTTGTCAAGTCCCTTCCTCAATAACGGAACACATAGATGTTGTGCATAAAAGGACTACATCCAGGGCGCATGCCTCAATACAGATGTACAAAGAAAGAGAGGAAATGACTGCCCAGTTCGTCAAGCCCCTCCTGTCTCAGATGGTTGAACCTGCTCCCATCATTACACCCATCCCATTCCACCCACTTCCCACTCCTTCCTTTTGGAGGAACACATCCTTTTAAAAGTGAGTAATACTGAACCCATGAACTGAAAACTTGTTTCGGAGGCTGATGACTTTCTATGAAAAGAAGTGGCTGTTGTCTAACCAAACTGTCTGCTTACATAACTTATACAGATGACTTCTATTTATCTCTTGCATGTCCAGCTCAAATAATCTATCCACATGGACAGAACATATTCCCTTCATAATTTTAAAGACATCAATTATATCCAGTCAAAATCAATGCTTGTCTGTTGTTAAAGGTCTCAGCAATTCTAAGCCTATACTGACTATTAATGAGGTTTCAACTGCAATGTGACTAACTCTGCATCACCTTTAGTAGGGAAAACTGATGCAAAACAGCTCTATAAAATCTCAGCTGCCCCTTGGGATCTTATCCCACTGCCTGTCATCCTGTTCTCCATTCCTCTTATCCTCTCTAATAACAATAAATAAATGCTGGTCAGCCAGCGATGCCCACATCCCATGAATAAATTTTAAAAAACAGACTTAGTTGCCCTAACCTGTGTCTGGTACCGATCCCAATTCTCCTATTAAAGTACAACTACTTTCATTTGATGAACCTTAGGGCATGAGCAGCTGGTTTGGCTTCAGTTTACTATGTGTCCTTCTTTTAACTCTAGGGACTTCCCTTGGTTTATTGGGTTTTAATCGCAAATTTCCAATTTTGCACTCAGAGTAAGAGGCCTGACCTGCCAGGGTGTAAATCAGAGATTCACGCACCGCACTCTAGCTGATTTCCAACCATTGAAATTAATCTTCATCCAAACTTCTGTTTTGCACTACACACTAGGGAGGCTCCCCACTCACAACACGAGGTTGGATCATTGCAGATCTAAGATTAGTTGATAAGTCTGACATTTTTAAACATTTATATGCATAAAGGCCGCTTGGTAACACTGGCAATTATTTAAAATGTGTGAAGTGAAGCAAGAGGCATGAATATGTGAACTTAACCCTAAAGTGGAGAGAGTTGCAGGCAGACCCAGTTCTGATGACGGTCCAGAGAGTCAGTGATTTGCAGGAGATATGAGCCTTTTTTTTATTAATACATGGGATGCGGACACATCCCTAACTACCCTAGAGAAGATGACCCATCTTCCTGACTACAACTGAATAGTTTACTAGACCATTTCAGAGGACAGTTAAGATTCAAACACATTCCTTTCTTAAAGCACATTAGCAAACCTAATGGGTTTTCATGACAGCCTGGTAGTTTCATGGTCACCAGGATACTAGCTTTTTAATGCCAGTTTTTTTATATTTGACCAACAGAGGTTGATAGAGTTTGTTACACAAGGGTTCAAGGGTTATGGAAAAAAGATGAGCCAATGGAGCTTATGTTTTTAAACTGCAATCCAACAATTTTCATGCTCAATTTTTCTGGTGAGAAGCCTGAAATTTGCCAGGTTTCTGGAATTGCAAAAAACTGCAGACGCTGGAAATCCAAAACAAAAATAAAAATACCTGGAAAAACTCAGCAGGTCTGGCAGCATCTGCTGAGAGGAACACAGTCAACGCTTCGAGTCTGTATGATTCTTCAACAGAACTCTGTTGAAGAGTCATACGGACTCGAAGCGTTGACTGTGTTCCTCTCAGCAGATGCTGCCAGACCTGCTGAGTTTTTCCAGGTATTTTTATTTTTGTTCCACAATTTTTCATGTTAGGTTTTGACACACGATCTCTTGCACCAAATTGGTTTTGTGTCCTTGCATATTTCCCTCCTCTGCTGAAGGTCCGTGTCATTCTGAGTTACCGTTTTTCAGTCTCCAGCTACTGTCCGGTGTGCAAGTGGTCATTCCTCACGTGTGAGCTCATGTGGTGAATGTCTGGAAGCTATTCCACCAGGAGCCTGTCTGCTGAGTTTGAACGTGCCATCAGGTAATGCTGAGGTATGTTCACTTTACAGCTGGGGTGAATGAGCTTTATTAGAAATGTGAATTTTGGCATGTTTTGTTCACAATTCTTAAGCCCAGGAAATGGAGGTAATTTGTAGCCCCACTATTACTATGCAATTTAACTCAACAGAGTTTGGAGAACAGATCTACAAACTTCTACATCATAAAAACAGAAAGTGCTGGAAAAACTCAGCAGATCTGACAATATCTGTGGAGAGAGCAGAGTTATATCCAACTCAAAGTGCTAACTCTGTTTTTCTCCCCTCAGATGCTGCCAGACCAGCTAAGTTTCCCTGAACTTTCTGTTTTTATTTCAGATTTCCTGTATCTGCAGTTCCTTGCTTTTATTTTGCCCTTACCTTCCACACGACGTAACTCTGTACTGGACAGCTCAATATCCAAACTGAGCCATTGGGAAATATTGCAATGTCTTAAGACCATGGGTAGATGTGACAAATCAGTGGTTTAGCTCAGTGGTAGCATTCTTGCCTTGCAGTCAGAAGGTTGTGGATTGAAGATCCACTTCAGAGCCTTGAGGAGATAATCTAGGTTGATGTTTCAGTGAAGCCCTAAGGGAGTGCTGAACTGGCAGAGGTGCCATCTTTTTAATGAGATGTTAAACCAAAGAGTTTTCCATTTAGGTAGATCTAAAAGATATCTTCAAAGGAGAGCAGAAGAGTTTTTCCAGTGTCTTGAATAACATTTGCCCCCCAAACAATATATTAAAAATAGACACCCTCCTCGATTATTTCTCTGCCATTTGTGGGAGCTTTGAGCTAGGGATCCAAAAAATACTATGGATAGAATTTTATGCCTCATGGGCGGGCGTGCATTCAACCCAATTGGACGTAAGATAGCGCGAGAAGACTTCAGGCAAGTGTCTGGACGCCATCTCGCACACACGCAATCTTCAGGTTGGTGGGTGGGGCATGGGTGTCAAAGCCACGCCAACCATCAATTAAAAGGCCCCTTAAGGCCATTAAAAAGCCAACTGATCCAGATTTTGCGTTCATCACATGGGCAAAACGGGCAGGCGGGCAGCCCACATTTTGCAAAACCTTATCCAAGGGCGGGACAAAGAAGGTCAGCAGCGTTGCCGGTGTGAGTAGTGAGGAGTTTAGGAGATAGTTTGCTGCTTCATCTCAGTTCTGTGCTTCATTCTTAGCATTTCTAGGCTTCATTTCAGGATTCATTGGTGTCTCCAAGGCCCCTGGAGGATTTTGAGTATGTGGATCCTTCCAGGTATCAGACAGCCTTCCCTTACCCTGGGAATGGAAATTGTGGTCTCCGCTGGTGGTACCTCCTCCATTTAGATTTTGGCTGATTTTGTTTTCATTCCAGCTGGTTTCATGGATCTGTGATTGTGGGAAGTCTTCTTCTGCTGATGGTCAGGATCGAAATTCCATTCCTGACTCTCAGTGGGAACTTTCTGAAAGGAAACTGCTCCAATCCAAAGCTTAACTGATATAACTGTGTTTTCTAGTCTCCCTCTCTGTCACCCAGAATCAAATGCCCCATATTTATTTCATTCTAGCAGCTTGCCAATATCCATTACTTCATGTGCCATGTGTGTTTAATCCTGCTTTGTAATAATCGCAACAGTTGTAATGTAAGCACATAATGTATGAACAGGAGTTGTATGACAGTGTGGACTCAGACTGAAGCATGTGAGCCAGTATACTCTGCCAGAAGCAATTCTGCCTTAAACAGAAGAGTTTGATTTAACACAGTCACTGCAACCTTGTCCACGCCTAGAAACAATATTTAAAGTCGAACAGTGCATTCGCTGATTATAAACTGATATCAGATTTTGGTGGAGCCCTTAACTGAACTTTGTGATCCAGTGGTGCCTAAGACTGCTCTTTATGCTTGATAATGTACTCAGTGTATTTCTGATCAAGTTTAGACTGGGTTTGGTATATTTAACACTTGGCACAGACTCCACATATTACAGTTCATATATATTTACCTGGGCAAGCAGGCTACTTTTTTGGTAAAGTCCATTTACTCAACAAGCAGAGTTTGTTTAAAAAGAGGCTCCATGAACTACAGCAAACAGATCTCATGGCCAGAGCCGCATCATCTTCCTGCATGTTCAACATCTTGAGGGGTCTGGACAGGGCAGGCAGGGAGAAAATGTTCCCATTAACAGACTGGTCAAGAACTAGAGGACAGCGATTTAAAGAGAATGGCAAAAGAAGCAATGGGATAAAGCTTTTACGCAGTGAGTTTTTAGGGTCTGGAATGCATTGCCTGAGATTGTGGTGGAGGCAGATTCAATTGTGGCACCTAAGAGGGAATTGGATAATTATCTGAAGAGAAACATATTGCAGGGCTATGGGGAAAGGGTGAGGGATTGGGACTAACAGAGTTGCTCTTGCAAAGAGCCAGCATGGACACATAGTCCAAGTGGCCTCCTTCTGTGCTGTAACCATTCTATAATTCTACTATATAAGTAGAGTAACTTCTCCAGCAAAATGTGTTAACTGGAGGATTGTTACACAATAAAAAAAATCAGCGCATTAAATGGATACTGGTCATTGATAGCAATTAGGTCTCAGAGTGTGATTGATGGGGAAATTCATCAATCAGCTTCATTCTAGCTGGGAATCATGGTATCTCTATATCAGTCACATTTCAATGGTTCTGGATTGTGCCAGGGCTGATGAGCTTTCTAATCTGTCCTGTTAATTTTGTGGGATGGGTTGGACAGTGTTGTCAGCAACAGGGAAACCATTACTGATATTCCAGGTTGTTGGGTCTTCACACTAAAGCACATGGGTGTGCAACTGGAGCCATTTGTAGGACATAGACTATCAATGTGGGTGTTTAGTGGATTTTGCCATGTTTGTTTAACGTTAACTTATCTTTGGGGTAAGGCTCCTTTGCTTGGCAAAGCTTAGAGTCAGTCTGGAGTAACAAAATTGCCCTGATGATTGTTCAGAGAAAGTTCCATGGTTATAGGCTGGACCTTCGAGGAAAGCTACAAGCCAATGAAACGTCCAGTTTTGATCATTTGCTCCATCCACTAAAATGGAAGGTCAAAGCTAAAGGAACAAGGCAGGCTAACATTTTCTGTTTTAAACATTAGCAGAACCTGCACATTCACAGTCAAAGGGTGGATGAAATAAAGGAGGGGGCAACATAGTCAAAGGGTGGATGAAATAAAGGAGGGGGCAACATAGTCAAAGGGTGGATGAAATAAAGGAGGGGGCAAAAGTAGCATTAAAGCTTAAAAAGATGAAAGGGCAAAAATTGAATAGGATATTGAACAGAAAAGATAACAACAAAGAGGAATTAGAGACGTCAGAGGGAGTAAGATACGTGAACTCGTTTGCTTGAGTCTTACCATTCATTTTGTTAGCTGAGTAATGATGCTACAGCAGTGAAGACATTGCTCACGTCTGAAAAGCTTTATTAGGATCACCGTACGTAATTTGGCAACACTTAGGGGAGAATCTTCAGCTCGGCAAGCAGGGATGGGGCCCATTCGCTGAGGTGTAAAATGATGCAGGGTGACCCCAGACCTCAGGCGTACATCCTGACATCACCGCGCGTCATTTAGGTTTTCAGTTTGGCGGGCGTGCATCCTGACTCGGCTGTGCACCCGCTGAACTGTCAAAGGGCTGTTAAGGCCATTAATTAACTAATTAACCCTGTTGAGAAAGCTGTCTGTCCAAACTTAAGGTTGTCGGGCAGGCAAAGCGCCCACCTCTGTGCCTCAGAGGAATTTCTGCGCTCTTTCCTGCGCAGGTGTGATGGAGCACACTCCTGACTCAGGGAAACGCCCCCTCCCCTCCCTCCTGCCCGCTCACACAGGGAACGCACGGCGCTTACGGGCACGCGTCACGCTGGGCGGGCCTTAATTGGCCCACCCATGCAAAATGGCGGCGCAGACCCGATCTGGCGCGCCGATCGATTCGTGACCACCCGCGCACAACCCCCCCCCCCCCCCACCCACCCCTGATAGGCGCACAACTCCCCCCCCCACCCACCCACCCCTGACAAGCGCACAACCACCCCCCCCCCCACCCACCCCTGATAGGCGCACAACTCCCCCCCCCACACACCCACCCCTGACAAGCGCACAACCGCCCCCCCCCACCCACCATTGACAGGCGCACAACCCCTCCCCCCCGGCCCACCCCTGACAGGCGCACAACCCCCCGCCCCCACCCCTGACAGGCGCACAACCGCCCCCCCTCACCCACCCCTGACAGGCGCACAACCCCCCGCCCCCACCCCTGACAGGCGCACAACCGCCCCCCCTCACCCACCCCTGACAAGTGCACAACACCCCCCCCCCCCACCCACCATTGACAGGCGCACAACACCCCCCCCCCCCACCCCTGACAGGCGCACAACCACCACCCCCCCCCACCCACCCCTGACAGGCGCACAACCACCAACCCCCCCACCCACCCCTGACAGGTGCACAACCCCCCACCCCACCCACCCCTGACAGGCGCACAACACCACCCCCCCACCCACCCCTGACAGGTGCACAACCCCCCACCCCACCCACCCCTGCCAGGGGGAAAATTCTCTCCTTAACTCCAGGGATATAAGAACTCCATTGACTCTGCTACCACCCTCTTCATTCACAGTTTAAACCTACGCTTTATATAACTTTATGCGTTCATTTCTGTCAATGTGCACGAAGAGAGCAATTGGCTGTTTAATTGGTTTTGGGCATGGAGACAAGCAGTCTGTGGATTTACCATCTGTACAGACATCCCATTATCCATGGGAATCCTATCTTCTTTGAAAGAAAGTTTTTTTTAAAATGTGGTATTGTTCCTGAAATGATCTGTGTTGTTGGAAGTTTGTTTTATTTCAAGACCTTGTTCAAAATTTGCTGTTCAGGATTTTATTATTAACCAGTAGATTAATCAAAAATCCTCAACACCTCTGAACGAAGGGGATTCATCTAACATGACATGACTGGCGAGCAATCTCTGCTTGTGTCTCTGCTAGCCTGGTCTGTTTACGGTTGCTCCATCATTCTGGTGATTTATTTTGACCTGCCATATCCTTTTACCTTTAATTCTCCATTCTGTTCTCTGTAAAAATAATTGTCCTCTACAAATCTGAGCTCTGGACTGGATTAGCCCTGGCCTTTATTCCCAGCGCTCCAATGATCAGAAACCCTGAGGATCGGAAATCGCATAGTGCTGGTCTGCCGGTGTAAACTGGGAATAGGGAACAAATTCTGTGCTGGGGCAGATAGGGTCGAGGCCTAACTTGAGTCAAGCCTGGGGCCCACGTGTTCCGACGGAGGGATAATTTAAATCAAGCTGGGACGCGCATCCCCAGGCATCTTGTTGGCAAAGTGCATACTGATGTTGGGCTACAGCTGGAGGATAGTTGGAGCATACTGCAGATGTACGGAGGGGGTGGGAACCGGGGGATCACAGAGGCTGGGCACAGTATTCCAGCTAGATTTGCTTCCACAGGAAAAGGCGCTTCTACCGGTTTTAGACACTGAGTTTACATCTACAAGGGGCCGAACACTTGTGCAGACTGGACACAGGCTGTCCCACTGCTAAATCGGTGGACTTTGCCTCTGCTTTAGTCCCGAAGTGCAGGTGCGTTGCATTCCAATTTCAACCCCTAAGTCTCCAGCTCCCTAAATTTCTAGGGCTAAGTTTTACATTCGTCGGATGGGCATGTGCCCAACCCGATTGGGCGTAAAATCACCTGAGATGAAGTCGGGCGAGTGTCCCGATGTCATCGCGCACTCTTGCGATCTTTCAGTAGCGAGAGTCAGCAGCGTGCCCGCCGATAATTAAGAGGTCTATTAAGCTCCGTAAGCAATCAATTAGTTTGTATTTTTCACTGCCTGTTCACCGGTTCAGTTGGTGGCCTTGCATTTTGTACAAAACCTCATCCACGGGCAGGATGAGGTTTCCAACGGTAAATAAAAAAGACCAGAAAAGATTTTTCAACTTCATTTTAAACATGTCCCTCTTCGTGTGACTGAGTCACATGTGGGGACATGTTTGATTCATCTTTAAAATCTTTATCTTTGTTTCTCCAAGTCTTCAGTTCCCTGAGGCAGCTCTGTGCCCTCAGGGAGCTGTCAGCGTGTGCTCCCCCGCATATGCGCAGACTTCCACACTCGCCCTCCTCCCGGCCCCCAGCCCGGCAGCGCTGAGCGTTTCAGCGCACCATTCACGCTGGCCGGCCGTTAATTGGCCAGCCAGCATGTATTGGAGGTCGGGGGCCAATCACAGGCAGCAGACTTCTCCCCGTCTGCTCCTGGGCCCTCCTGCTGCGCCCACCCAACAACCTCAAAGATTAAACCTGGAAGATTAAAATTGGCAATGATTTTATTGTATTTGTGGAATTAAGTTTCTTATTTCAAAATATTTTCTTTTTTTTTTATTCATTCATGGGATGTGGGCTTCGCTGGCTGGGCCCAGCATTTATTGCCCATCCCTAGTTCCCCATGAGAAGGTGGTGGTGAGCTGCCTTCTTGAACCGCTGCAGTCCATGTGGTGTAGGTACACCCACAGTGCTGTTAGGGAGGGAGTTCCAGGATTTTGACCCAGCAACAGTGAAGGAACGGCCGATATATTTCCAAGTCAGGATGGTGAGTGACTGGGTCTCATTCATTTCAAAGCTTTCTGGTTGTTCTTGCAATCTCACAAAGTATATTAGCCAACTTAATAGCATATATTATACAGAATGACTTCAAATCAAAACAGTTACGTTTCACTCAGTGTTGGTGCTGTTAAGTTTGCTTCTTTTATATTGTAGGAGTGATTTGACAGAATGAAGAGTAAACATGAAAACTACGTATGTTTGGGAGGGTGTTCCTGCCAGTTCTTGCCTGATGGCTGAGTGAGAGCCACTGTGTTAAAGTGGCCTGGGAGCAGCGTAGGTTCTTCTGTATCCTCGGGTTATGCTTGAAAATCTCTGACTCCAGAGTCTTCAGCACATAATCTAGGCTGATACCAGCCCTTCCGACACCCAACCGAGATCTCCTGCATATGCTGTTTGAATCTACCTCTCCCAAAGTTATTGGGGGAGTCTGGTAGGATGACCAAGTGAATTCAGTGCCTGTGTTTTAAGGAGAGCTGCACGGTTACCAAATAAAAGCTGCTTCTGCGGGGAGTCGGGAAATAGACTTTGCAATGGGAATTATCAGGCTGGAGACTCATATGGTCACTAATGGGCAGTTGAGTGACTGGGGCCTAGTGAAGTGTGTGGATGGCACTGCTATCTGGCCTTTACTGGAAATGGAGCCGACCTTTCCAACCTGCATGTCTGTCTAATTCGTTCCCAGCTCGTCTTGAGCAGGAGCAGCATTCATTGTGCATTCTGAATGCAAACAAATGCCTTTTGACAGGCTAACAGTTCTGTCTGATGTTTGGCCAGAAAATGCAGGAGTACATGAAACATCAGCTAGAAAAATAGAATAAGACATGAATACACTTTAGATTCCTTGTGTAATTACAAATGAAAAGTTAGTGACCTTTAAATTACCATTTTAGTCACAGATAATAAATGAATATATTTTTATTGACCAGAGCAGCTCTAACTGAAAAGCAGGGGCAAAGGCAAACAACTTAGAGGCCTGAGTTCCAAATTAAAGGACAATGGAGCTGTCACTTTTGAGGGAATTTTTAAATATAGGGCAGAATTGTCCCAGATTTGCACAAAGTGGGGAAGCAGGTGGGAAAAGGGACATTTTACCCGCCTGCTGCAGTGGTGGCTGTTTGCACCATATTGTCCCATTCCCAGCGCGTCCCACCTCATTAATAATGCATTCCTGGGAAAAACACCGGATCGCTGGTGGGTCATCACCTCAGGCTTTCAGTAAACCAGGCACAGGGCGAGCTCTCTCCAAGGGATTGGAAGCTGCTGCAAAGTCTTGGCTGCCAAAGGGGGGAAACAAGCGGACCCCAAATTTAGCGACAGCTCCCTCGGATGCCTACTTGATGCATTGGAGGCCCCGCCTTGAAGTCATCAACCCCTGCTCTGAGAGAAGACCACCAACAAAGGTCACCAATCCAACATGGGAGGTGGTGGCAGCGATGGTCAGCGCCAACACCCTGCAAGAGGACAGCCACCCAGAGCAGAAAGAGGGTGAATGATCTCCTCCGTCCTGCCAGGATATGTCACTCTTCTCATCACTTTCATCTCACACACTCACAAACCCAGCACACATCCACAGGGCCCTCACTCACTGCCGTTTCAAGGGACTTCACCATTCACTCTCTCACACTCACCTTCATCTGCCCTGCGGATTGTGTCCCCATCCCAACAATGGCACCACTCACCACTCACACACGTGCCAGGCATCCTTCTCATCTGGCCTGGCAGGCATCCTATTTTACACTCTCTCCATCTGTCTTCATGCAGGACAAGCTGGCACACAACAACAGGGAGAGGTTGCAGACTGGTGGAGGAATGCCTGACATTAAGGCCCTCATGTGCTTTGAAAACAGAGCCATCCAGCTGGCCAGCGAGGGTCTGGACCGGTCCTGTGCTGATGGTGAGGTCAGCGCTGCTCTGCCAAGTGAGGACCCAGCAGTGCAACATCCATCAGACACCCAAGCTGTGAGTGAGCTCCTTTGTTCCCCAGTCCCCGGCCATGCACCGATTATCTCACCTTGTTTTTGCAGCACATCCGGGAAGCAGCCAAGGGGTCCATAAGCCAGGCCCTCAACTCAAGGCCCGAAGACACCTTGGAAGAAAAATCAGATGACACCCACCCTAAAGTCCCATCATAGCACCCACCCACACCCTCCACCAGCGCAGAGACACACACCTCAGTAGGACCGAGCTTTAGAGTAGCCCCAGGATCACAATCTGGTGAGCACATCACACTGTCTGATCCACTGCAGGTGGAGGCAGGGACTTCCCAGGTCCCTGGCACTCGGAGGAGCTGCTGGGGGCCAGAACGTTGCTGAGTCCGAGTCAGATGACGAGCCTCTGGACTCGGTCATGTCACAGTTGCTGGAGCTGCAAAGGCAAACTCAGGAATATCAGGAAGGGAGCTCCGCTGCACTCCTCAGATTGCAAGGCATGATTGCCTCAGCTGTCAAAACAGCGATGGTTGGAGGACAACTTAACCTGAGTTGCTCATTGGGAAACTGACCAAATTGTTTTGTTCTCATGTGCAGCCTGCTCAATTTTACTTTCCTGGATGGAATGTAAAGACAGGTGGGGGAGTAAACCCAATAGCCAATCCTGCCAGATTCCTACTGAGCAGGTGAGATTAAAATTACATCTTTAAACACATTTATTGATTGTTTATAAGAATACTGGAGATAGGCGAAAAAGAGACTGTTTAACTCGGAGGGCAGTTGAAGGTGAGAGTTAATGTGATGAAATCTCCAAGAATATGTCCCTAGGTGTCAGTCTTAGAATGGAGTTCTCTCCTCTGTAATGTTACCTTGTTTACCACACAAAGCACTGAGCACAGGATTTATCCTTTTCTCAGAAATTTTGCACTTTCCCTCAGAAAATAACATTTGTCAGAATCCTTGAGAAGTGCACAGCTTTATTACTCCAAATGCGGCGAAGACAATGCACCTCGTACTTCATCACTTCGAGGGAAAGGTCATCTGGAAAGCTGCAGCTTGCCACTTGCCTGAAAGCTATCACACGTGTGCTTTCCATTAACATCTAAAAGCTTCACGGCTGCATGGCATTCATTCCCTGGCTCACTGTAACCTTCTGCACTGAATTTGTAATGAATTCAGACATCACTTTTATGTCAATTTGTGTTCAACTTTCCCTTCAGTCTTTTATTAATTTAACAATTTTTGGATTATGTTACAATGTAGATTCTGGTGATTGTAGGTTTATAAAGAGGAATGCATTCAAAGCAAGAATGTAGACAGGTGGAAAATAAATACATCAGTTATTTAACAAAAAAGGAATTGCAGGTTGTGCACAAGTAAGAACATTATTGTGAATATTTTACCCTCCATATTATTATCCCTACTTTGCTACTGTCCCAGTTCTTTCTAAGGTGCAATCTTATATTTTTTGGATACCCTCCTGTAGCTCACAGAAGTCCAGGCACTGAATATTGATAGTCTATTGGCAAAATGGGGACAGAAGTTTGACTTGTGTAACAGCATAAACAGGGATAGCCTGTGATACCCCAATCGACATTCAGATCCGTGGATTTGAATGGAATATTCTGTGCTGTCTAACAGTGGCCTGAAGCTATGTTACGTGTTTAGGGTTAGTGCCCAAGACAAATTTCTATGCCCTTGCTGTCCTCTTCATATTTATTGAGCTACTTTGGGGATTATTATTTCACAGGGTCTAGTAGATTCTCTGCCTGAATTCCAGAAAGTCAGAATTTGGATATAAATTAGTATTTTAGTCTTTGTTTTATCAAACTGAATTTATTTTTAGTGTAAACATTTTGACGTCTCCCTTATTTTGCCCGGTTTCCCAGGACTCAGAAAGCTGATGGGATGGCAGTGAGTAACTTTAGAATATTAATTTCCCATTTTACATCCACCACGTAACTAAACGGGCTCTGCTTTCTTCAAACTCTTTTGGTCTGTCCCTGTGAAAATTTGTTTCAAAATTCTTGAGCAAACAACAAGTTTGATTTGTGTGCATGTGAAATGATGCAATGCCTGACATTTTTCAGAAAAAATCAAGAGCACTTTTCTCCAGCAGGAAATCTATTTCTGCTCATAAACTAAATCAAGGTCATTGATGCATGTTAAGAATGGAAGATTAATTACTATTGAAATATGTTGCCTATGTCCAGTCAAGTGCTGATTCTAATTTATAACCAGTTCTCTTGAACAATCCCGCTATGTATATTTTATAGGGCGGGTTTGCTGGGTGAATGGGGAGGGGGGTTACAGTGGAAACTGATACCTGGGTCTTACAGCCCTGCGGCAGCATGTCGTACCCCCTACCACCCCATCCCACCACGCTCCCCACCCCCCCCCCCACCCACCCTGCACCCCCACTCCCCACCCCCAGCAGATGCAGTGAGCCATTTAAATCCCCATTCAGTTCGGCGGGGCTGTGATATCTCGCCAGGCAGGAGGAACCTTCAGGCCCTGGCCCCTGGTCTGTTATAAAAGGACTGTTGGGATCAGAAGTAAACAACATTTCTCAGCAACAGGTAATACACAGGCAGGATGATAAATAGACTGTTAAAAGTGAGATGCAGCCACTATAGTCTCACAGAAAAGGTTTTAATGAGTAATTGAAAAAATATGATGGATAACTAACAGCAATTCATATCAGTCAATCAAACTGTCCTGAACATCTCGAAGGGATGTTGGATGTGGTTTGAAGTACTGACTGATGTCGATTATAGAGACAGCATTAGTGTTCCAGTCAGAGTGAAGTTTCAGAACTGATGGGTACAAGTACAAACTTGCAGTTGCTCTGAATAATTTACAATCTGGCCTCTGTTCTATGACTGTACATCCATGAGATATAGGATCAGACTTTTTGGGAAGCTGGTTTCACTTGGACAGATATGCATTGGGTACGGGAGATGCAGATGAACAGGTGCCCGAGGCCTGTTCTATGTTCATTTCACTTGGTGGAGCCCAAGTCCTATATCGCTGTACCTGCAAAGCTGGTGAACCCATAACGGATTTAGCAGTGCAGAGGTCCACACCAGACCGCTATCATGGAGATCACCATATCACTGCACCAACTGGACTAGCTCTGCCAATGGCCACTACGCTTTCCAAACACCAAGAGTGGATAGCTCTTGACTAGGAGCAGACCCCTGCATAATGCAGGCTGCAGATGAATCATTTGCCCAGGCCACAAAATGAATTAATTTTTTTCGATCCACATTTGACTTGCGATTTGCACATTGACATGAAGCAGGTAGAAGGGAATCAGCCTCAACTTGCAGAAGAGAAAGATCCAAATCAGAAGCCAAACAATCGCTCGCTGAAAAAATATCAAAAAGAGCCATAAGGCAGGATCTGAGATATACTGTCTCTCCGGGTTTTCTGCAAACCTTCCACAAAAGTTATGGTGGGATGTTTGGCAGAATTCCAGCAGATATTCCACTCCCATGTGTTCAAGTCCCGACCGGCTTAGAACCATAACTTTCTAACCCAGAGGTGAGAAGCCAGTAATTGAGCCAATCTAATACTGATTGGAGGTCATTATCTAAGCAAAGGGTGGGATTCTCCAGCCCCGCCCACCACCTGCATCGTCCGCTGAAGGTCAATGGGTCTTTGGCTGGGTTGCTTACCACGCGATGGGTATCTCCAAAGCAAGGCCGGAAAATCCCGGCTAAAGAATCAGCAACAGCGTGAGTGCAACAAGTAATAAAGTGCCAGGGACCGCAGACACTGAGATTCGTGAGACCTATGGATAATCAGAATTGAATTCACCATGCTATTATTGTCTTTAACTCCTTATTTACCAGATCACAAAACTATCAAGCTCCTTATCTTCCTAAGAAACCCCTTCCCCCTACAGCCTAAAGGCTTTCAGAATGCAAACTTGGCTTCATTCAATCAAAGGAACATAGGACCAAGGAGCAGGAGGAGGCCATTCAGCCCTTCAGGCTTGCTCCACAATTCTGTAACATCATGGCTGACCTGGTTGTCACTTCAATTCCACTTTGCCGTCTACCCCCCCATAGCTCTTGAATCTCTTGTCTATCAAAAATCTGTCTAACTCAGCCTTGAATAAATTCAATGACCCAGCCTCCACTGCTCTCTGGGGAAGAGAATTCTACAGACAAACAACCCTCTGAGAGAAAGAATTTCTCCTTATATCCTTCTTAAACAATAGATCACTTGTTCTTAAACTGTGTCCCTGGTTTCTAATCTCCCCCACAAGAGGAAACATCCTCCTGGTATCCACCCTGTCAAACCCCCTCAGTATCTTTTATGTTTCAATAAGATCGCCTCTCATTCTTCTAAACTCCAATGGGTACAGGCCCAACCTGTCCAACATTTCTTCATAAAATAAGCCCTTCATCCCAGAAATGAATCAAATGGACCTTCTCTGAACAGCTTCTAATGCTATTATTTCTTTATTCAAATAAGACTGTACACAATACTCCAGATGTGGCCTCACCAAGGCCCTGTACAGCTGCAGTAAAAGTTCCTTACTTTTATATTCCATCCCCTTGCAATAAATGCCAACATTCCATTTGCCTTTTTAATCATTTCCTGTACCTGCACACTAACATTTTGTGATTCATGTACCAGGACACCCAGATCCCTCTGTACCGCAGAGTTCTGCAATCTTTCTCTATTCAAATAATTTGCTGCTTTTCTATTTTTACTCCAAAGTGGACAAGTTCACATTTTCCCACATTATGCTCCATCTGCCAAATTTTTGCCCATGCACTTAACCTGTCACTATCCCTTTGCAGACTCTCTACCTCCTCTTGACAAGTTACTTTCCGACCTGTCCTGGCATCACTGGCAAATTTAACAAACATACATTTGATCCTTTCATCCAAGTCATTGGCATAGATTGTAAATAGTTGAGGCTCCATCACTGATCCTTGTGGCACTCCACAGCTTACCAACCCAAAAAAAGACCCATTTATGCCTACTCTCTTTTTCCTGTTAGCCAACCAATCCTCTATCCATGCTAATATGTTACCCCCTGCACCATGTAATCTTATTTTGTGTAGTAACCTTTGATGTGTCACCTCATGAAATGCCTTCTGGAAATCCAAGTACACCACATCTACAGATTCCCCTTTATCTACCTTGCTCCTTACTTCTTCAAAAAACACAATTTCCCATTCACAAAGCCAAGTTGATTATGCCTGATCATGTAACGATTTTCTAAGTATCCTGCTAAAACCTTCTTAATAATGGATTCTAGCAATTTCCCTATGACAGATGTTAGGCTAACTGACCTGTAGTTTCCTGCTTTCTGCCTCCCTCCTTTCTTGAATAAAGGTTTTACATTAGCTATTTTCCAATCCACTGGGACCCTTCCAGAATCGAAGGAATTTGGGAAGATTGTAACCAATGCATCTACCCATCTCTGCAGCCATTTCTTTGAAGACCTAAGGATGGTTCTGGGGACTTGCCAACCTTTACTCATAGACTCATAGATGTTTACAGCACCAAAGGAGGCCATTCAGCCCATCGTGCCTGCACCGGTCAACAAAGATCTGACTACACTAATCCCATTTTCCAGCACTTGGCCCATAGCCCTGGAGGCTATAGCAATGCAAGTGAATCTCTAAATACTTCTAAATACTTCTTTAATTGTACGAGAGTTTCTTACTCAACAGCTCTTTCATGCAGCGAGTTCCAGACTCTAATAGTTTTCCCAGCATCTTTTCCCTGGTGATGGTGATTATTTTAAGTTCGTCCCCCCCCATTCACTTCTTGATTTTCAAGTATCTTTGGCAAGTTTTCAAAGTCCTTTACAGTGAAGATAGACACAAAATTCAACGCCTCTGCCATTTCCTTGTTTTCCATTATCAATTCCCCAGGCCCACTCTCTAGGGAACCAACGCTAGCTTTAGTTACTCTTTTCCTATTTAAATACTTGTAGAAACTCTTGCTATCTGTTTTTCTATCACTAGACAGCTTTCTCTCATACTCTGCTTTCTTTCTCCTTTTTTTTGCAGGTTCTTAAAATCTGTCCAATCTTCTGTCCTACCGCTAATCTTTGCAGATTTGTACAGTGTTTCTTTTCAATTTGATACAATCTTTAACTTCCTTATTCAGCTACAGGGTGATACATCTTTCTCAAACTCTTTCTTTCTCACTGGGATAAATCTTTGCTGCGAGTTATTAAGTATCTCCCTAAAAGTCTGTCACTGCAACTCTACTGTCCCACCTTTTAGCCTAGTTTCCTGATTCACTTTTGCTAGATCTTTTGCTTTCATAGCCTTACCATAATCCCATCGATCTTCTGTCTCATAGAGTTGATGCATTTAAGGGGAGCTGAAGAATTATGGGAAGGAGAAAGGAACAGAGGGATAAGCTGATAGGGTGAGGTGAAGTGGGGGGGGAGGAGGCTCATGTGACACACAAACACTGGCATGGACCAGAGAGCTGAATTCTATGCAAAATACTCTTATCCATCCCGGGGATGTCCTGTGGGAAGGGACCAGAGGCCTGGTGATTTTCTTTTAACCTGCGCATTAGTCACATGGTAATTCTAAAGAGCTTTTGTTCCTTTCAGATTGACAAAATAATTTCCAAATTGAGGTCAAACCATACATGTCACGGTGCTCACAAATATAGATTGACACACAGTTCCTGGATGCCACGGTTCTTGAGTTTAATGACTGTGTGGGAGCCGTTTACTGCTTGGAACTGGAAATAGTCACTGATATCAGAACAATAACTAGACCATTGAATCATGTCACAAATATGTTCTGGGCACTGCCATGGGGGATGTCTGCCATATTCAGGGAACTGCAATGTAAGAAAGCAAAATACAAGTAAAACTGAATGACATATTAACAGGACATGGGCTGCTTCCCCTTCCACATCCCCCAACCTTACCCGGTATCCTCCCCTCCCCCAATTCAGCTTCCAAATCCTCATGTGGCCTCCGTTTTCCCCAATACTGGGGAGCCCTTGGACCACATTGTTCAGGTGCACACTAGTCTTTGAGATGCAATGGTTGTGGTGCTGTCTTAGTCAGTAAGAATTGAGCTCCAGAGGGGATAGTTTCTTTCTGCCATCCTCAGTTGTGACTAGCACATGGCAGGAGCAGGTTTAATGGACCATGTCACCTGTTCCTGTCCCTCTTCTCAATCTGCACTGTAACTGCTGACACAACCTGGGAGAACAGGAAAGTCCCAGGGCATTCTTTCAAAGTGGAGAATCAAGAAGTCAGGTATTTGAAGTGCTCTATTGACTGTTTTCCACTGGGTCATTAGAGCGAGTGAGAAAGGGCGGTATGAATATAAAACAGGAAAACTCCATTTACTGTTCACACTGAAACTAAAGCAAAGCTCAGCAGAAATTTGAAATAGACTGCTGAGTGTTTCCAGTATTTTTGGTCTTTATTAGTACTTTTATTAATGTACTGATTACTTGATTAGTACTAAAGAATATTACTATTCTTAAAGGTGAGCAGGGGAATGTGAACAATTCCACCAATCGTACCCAACCCATTCTCAGCATTTACTGAAGTTAACTGTCACGGCTGAAGATTTATTTATGGGTTGTATACTGTCCAATCTTTGCTTTATTATCTAACCCAACAGGCATTAATTATTTGCATTTAAAATAGTGACCCAAGGTTTAGAATGAGGCAATCTGAAGTAGGTGAGTGTACAGCTCTTACTTCAGTGCAGAGATTTTAATTCTCTATCCACGAGCCTATCTCTGGATCTCTGGCTTGTCAAGATGCCTGCTCTCCAGACAAGGGGCTAAATGCCATTTGGAGAGGGAGGAAACAGCAACAATGAAACTTTGCTCTTGGAGACTCCATCCCTACTTATTAACACAGCTGGACTCCAACATTCTTCACAGCACATGACACTTTTAGTTACGCTGCAGGATTTCAGTTACCAGTACAATGAAGCAAAGCGCTCAAAGCCTTGGATGATTCCATAAATTTCTTAGTAAGCTCAGACGGTGTGGAAACAAAGGGAAGGTCGGAGAGGGGCTCTCATCTGATCCTGACCATAGCTGATATTTAGTACATATACTGTACATATGTTTTATCATCAAATTAATTGATTTCACATACAATTCAGGACAATTTCCTCAAGTCTCACATCGATACAGCTAGTTATGTAGTAGCAAGTGATAATATTTGTGAGAATTTGTACAGTGTTCTTTTTTGAAACTGTAACAATCGCCTTTTTTAAGGTATATTTTGAGCTCTGTTTAAAAAAAGGAAACATGAATTTTGCTCTGCATAGTAACTGGGATAATTCCACTATCCAATCCCCCCAGTCCAACAGCAGCTGGTGTTTGTAGCAGGGGGAATTTACGCTATTTCGAAATCTTAACCTGCTTGGCGAGATGCAACCTTGTGAATCCCACCTCAATCTTTCTTCCAGAGATGATGTAGGTTTTGCTGATGGAGCTGTTTCAGCTGTGAAAAAAACACTGGCCTCAGGAGTTCTGGGGAAGAATGAATCCTCAGTCAGGGTTCCTGCTCCTAATCGTTACCACAGTTAGAAAGGGTATGTGTGTGTGAGTGTGCGCGTGAATATCTGAATTTGTTTGAGTTGGTGTGTGTGTGTGTCTGTGTGCATGTGTGTGTGTATGTGTAACAGTGTGTGAATGGGTCTGTGTGTGTGTGAGTGTATGTGAATATGTGTGCATATGTATGTGTGTGAGTGTGTGTGTGGGTGTGTGAGTCTGTCAGTGTATGTGTGGGTGTGTGTGTGTCAGTGTATATGTGTGTGTGTGTGCGTGTACGTGAGTGCATGTACGTGAGTGCATGCGTGTGACTGTGTGGCTGTAAGTGAGTTTGTGTGTACATGGGCACGCTCGCCCAACATCATCGTGCATTATTTCACTCCTGTTCGGGTAAGGCACCTGCCCACCCGCGAGATGGAAAGTTCTGGCCTTAGATTTTAAAAGACTCAGGCAAAGAAACATGATATCCTGAACAAGTCAAATTCAAAGTGAGCTT